>NC_091233.1:19647241-19659741 GCF_040958095.1 Procambarus clarkii | reverse complement strand
ATTGCGTTTTCTCCCCTAACCAGCCACGCGCAAACCCAACCAACCCACCTAACCCCATCTACCGATATAGAGAGAACGAGGATATTTGTGATCCGCAAGCTTTTCATGTCCCCCCTGAAATATATACATTAGGGGATCTTAGCTTTCAAATTGAGATATGATAATTGAACGGACGGGTTAGTCTGTCTGTCTATCTATCTGTCTCTCACGGCTTCAGCACCCAGAAGCACTTAACCACGGCTAACAGACTCGGGAAATAAGCTTAGATAACAAGACACGATAACTCGCGATAGTTCGGTTAAAAGACCGATAATTAAGGCCGGTTAAACACCACCAGAATGCACGGTAGGCGACGACCCGAAGCTGAATTGGCAGCGACCTTGTTAATGACCAAGTTATTAGTTGACTTTATTTGTTTATTAATACTTTGTGATGTATGGAACCTCTTGCTGAGAGAGAGAGAGAGAGAGAGAGAGAGAGAGAGAGAGAGAGAGAGAGAGAGAGAGAGAGAGAGAGAGAGAGAGAGAGAGAGAGAGAGAGAGAGAGAGACGGAGAGAGAGAGAGAGAGAGAGAGAGAGAGAGAGAGAGAGAGAGAGAGAGAGAGAGAGAGAGAGAGAGAGAGAGAGAGAGAGAGAGAGAGAGAGGGAGAGAGACGGAGAGAGAGAGAGAGAGAGAGAGAGAGAGAGAGAGAGCGAGAGAGAGACGGAGAGAGAGAGAGAGAGAGAGCGAGAGAGAGACGGAGAGAGAGAGAGAGAGAGAGAGAGAGAGAGAGAGAGAGAGAGAGAGAGAGAGAGAGAGAGAGAGAGAGAGAGACAGAGAGACAGAGAGAGAGAGAAAACATTAGTTAAAGTAGGGGAGATAGGAAGATTACAAGAAAACAAACGAGGGAGAGAGAGAGAGAGAGAGGAAAAAGGGAACTGGAACAAAAAATAGGAAGAGGGGTGTAAGGCGTTGAAGCGGGTAACCTGAGGGGAGAGAAAGAGGGGGAATAGTAGATGGGAAGGGAGGCTACAGGGATAGAAAGAAAGGAAAAGGGAAAGGTTAAGGGATAGACAGGGACGAGGGGGTCCGTTCTATCCCCGAAATGCGTGTTAGTGGCTTTACAACCATGTAAATAGGGTGTTTACAACCATGTTGTAAACGGGAATAACAGGGGGCTTTACAACTATGTAAATAGGGAGCTTTACAACCATGTAAATAGGGGGTTTACAACCATGTAAATAGGGGGCTTTACAACCATGTAAATAGGGAGCTTTACAACCATGTAAATAGGAAGCTTTACAACTATGTAAATAGGGGGTTTACAACCATCTAAATAGGAGGCTTTACAACCATGTAAATAGGGGGCTTTACAACCATGTAAATAGGGAGCTTTACAACCATGTAAATAGGGGGTTTACAACCATGTAAATAGGGAGCTTTACATCCATGTAAATAGGGGGTTTACAACCATGTAAATAGGGGGTTTACATCCATGTAAATAGGGGGCTTTACAACCATGTAAATAGGAAGCTTTACAACTATGTAAATAGGGGGTTTACAACCATCTAAATAGGAGGCTTTACAACCATGTAAATAGGGGGCTTTACAACCATGTAAATAGGGAGCTTTACAACCATGTAAATAGGGGGCTTTACATGCATGTAAATAGGGAGCTTTACATCCATGTAAATAGGGAGTTTACAACCATGTAAATAGGGGGCTTTACAACCATGTAAATAGGGAGCTTTACAACCATGTAAATAGGGGGCTTTACAATCCATGTAAATAGGGAGCTTTACAATCCATGTAAATAGGGGGCTTTACAATCCATGTAAATAGGGGGCTTTACAACCATGTAAATAGGGAGCTTTACAACTATGTAAATAGGGGGTTTACAACCATGTAAATAGGGGGCTTTACAACCATCTAAATAGGAGGCTTTACAACCATGTAAATAGGGGCTTTACAACCATGTAAATAGGGGCTTAAGTAGGCAGGACTCAAGAACTAAAACTCGACCCCTGTAGGCACAAATAGCTAACACAAATAGTAAACACACATCACACACACACACACACACACACACACACACACACACACACACAAATGGAATGCATTAGGCAGTGATGTGGTGGAGGCTGACTCCATATACAGTTTCAATTGTAGATATGATAGAGCCCAGTAGGCTCAGGAACCTGTACACCAGTTGATTGACAGTTGAGAGGCGGGACCAAAGAGCCAGAGCTCAACCCCCGCAAGCACAATGAGGTGAGTACACAAAGAAAATGAAAGAGCCTAATATAAAATCATCAAAAAAACTGTTCCATCATACTCGTATAATGATTGTTCCATACCCTTTAAAATCCCCTCCCCCCCTCCCCCCCCCCCCCCCTCCCAAAAAACTAACAGTACATAAACCCCTTAATATACACACCATTTTTTCCCCCTCGATTCAAAAACCTCTTTCAGCCAGTTTTAACGGTCGTAAAAAAACCGTTATGTTTCATGATTCAAAAATCTCTTCATCCCAATATGGCGGGAAAAAGATACTCCCGATACTGGTGATGGATTATATCTCCAGGGAGGGATAGAAAGAGGGAAAGGGGACGGAGATACCTGTATAGAAGGAAGCAGGAGGGAGAGTAGAGAAAAGGGATAGGAAGCGGAATGAAAGAAAAGAGAGAGAGAGAGAGAGAGAGAGAGAGAGAGAGAGAGAGAGAGAGAGAGAGAGAGAGAGAGAGAGAGAGAGAGAGAGAGAGAGAGAGAGAGAAAGGAGAGGAATACCTGCAAGAGAATCACAAAATGGTAGAATAAGAGAAGGAGCGAATGAAAAGGTTCATAAGGAATAGAAAGAGAAAAGGAACAGGTAACACAATTAAGGTTAAGAGCTTTTTTAGCACTCAAGATGGGGACGAGAAGAAAGAACCCGTTGGCTAGGAGGATAGAGAGGAGTAAGGGGTAAGGGGGGATAGGAATAAGGGGGCTGTAATAAGATATGTCACCTGGCTAGGCTTGCTGGAGCGAACTCTCTCCAGGAAAGAAGCGGTCGACTGAAAGCAGGTTTACCTTGGAGAAGAGGTAGGTGACGCCAGTGACCCCAGGTGACCCCCAGGGGAGTGACAGGTGACCCCCAGGTGAGTTATGTAGAAGAACTCCACAAACAAAAGAACTCCACAAACAAAAGAACTCCACAAACAAAAGAACTCCTCAAACAAAAGAACTCCACAAACAGATGAACTCCACAAACAAAAGAACTCCACAAACAGATGAACTCCTCAAACAAAAGAACTCCACAAACAAAAGAACTCCACAAACAGATGAACTCCTCAAACAAAAGAACTCCACAAACAAAAGAACTCCACAAACAAAAGAACTCCACAAACAGATGAACTCCACAAACAAAAGAACTCCACAAACAGATGAACTCCACAAACAAAAGAACTCCACAAACAGATGAACTCCACAAACAAAAGAACTCCACAAACAAAAGAACTCCACAAACAGATGAACTCCACAAACAGATGAACTCCTCAAACAAAAGAACTCCACAAACAAAAGAACTCCACAAACAAAAGAACTCCACAAACAGATGAACTCCACAAACAAAAGAACTCCACAAACAGATGAACTCCACAAACAAAAGAACTCCACAAACAGATGAACTCCACAAACAAAAGAACTCCACAAACAAAAGAACTCCACAAACAGATGAACTCCACAAACAAAAGAACTCCACAAACAAAAGAACTCCACAAACAGATGAACTCCACAAACAGATGAACTCCACAAACAGATGAACTCCACAAACAAAAGAACTCCACAAACAAAAGAACTCCACAAACAGATGAACTCCACAAACAGATGAACTCCACAAACAAAAGAACTCCACAAACAAAAGAACTCCACAAACAGATGAACTCCACAAACAGATGAACTCCACAAACAGATGAACTCCACAAACAAAAGAACTCCACAAACAAAAGAACTCCACAAACAGATGAACTCCACAAACAGATGAACTCCACAAACAAAAATCACAAAACTAAACGCCACTAACAAACAAAATCCCCCAAAACAAACAAGAAAGACAAAAAAGGGAATAATAGGGAATAGAAATAATGAAAGAGAGAGAAACCTGAATAAAGGGTAAAAGGAATAACTCACAACACACATTATAAAAAGTCCCTTCGCCCCAGAACTTAGGTTCAGAGAAGTTTCTAAGTTACTTTGAACTTCACCTCGGAAGTCACGGTGGAAAGTTTCCCGTTAGACCGACGATACTAAATAAAATCTGCGAACCAAAGTTGGTAAATAAGTTGTTCCATTTGGGATTATTTCCTTCCGTTCAACACCGTAAGTTAACTGAACTAAGTTTTATCTCAAGTCTCTCTAATCTTAACACAAGTACAATGGTAAAGATCTGAAGATAATGATGATTTAGCTCTAAGTTTCTTGTTAACTTAGGCATGGAAGTTACGTAAGAGGGTTATGGTGAGAGTGAGAGAGAGAGAGAGAGAGAGAGAGAGAGAGAGAGAGAGAGAGAGAGAGAGAGAGAGAGAGAGAGAGAGAGAGACAGCGGATAGTGTTCTGGGCTCATAGTCCCAAGGGCTCGGGTTTGATTCTCAGGGGCAGAAACAAATGTGGAGAGTTTCTTTCACCTGATACCCCTGCTCACCTAGCAGTAAATAGAGGTAAGACAGCCGCTACGGGCTGCACCCTGTGTGTGTGATAGAAACCTATGTAGTAGATATGACAGAGAAAAAATAGGTTTATAATAGGAGAAATTATAGAGAAAAATAGGTTCGCAGGGAGCACATTAGATAACCGACGGTTGGAAAGGCGGAGTCCAAGAGCTAAGAGCTCGATCCTGCAGGTAGAAATGTTAATACATACACATACACGGCTTCAAGCGACACGCACTTGTATACAAGTATACACATCTAGACACAGCTAGGTGAGTACACACAGGTATTCATATGTACACGAGGTGCTCACGGATATATATATATATATATATATATATATATATATATATATATATATATATATATATATATATATATATATATATATATATATATATATAACACCTATAAATACATATATTTATAGGTAAAAAAGTCTTAGCTATTCGAACTGTTGAATTAATCAGTTACCATATACAGTAAATATTTCTCTATATAAAGGTAAATTAACCGGATTCACTGTAAACACTTCCCCTACTAACCATTTATCAGCATTATCCGGTTTCTAAAATAACCGGATTTAATTACTTTCTGTCTAATTGCCAGAAAATGGCATAATTATCCAACTTCAGTATATGTTATTGTCTTGTTGATAAGGTCGGGGATTGAACTCCGACCTGCATGAAGAAAGACAATCTAAGCTTTCATTGATTAAACATAATTCCCATATTGAGCAGAAGCGTTTAATAAGGTTTTATATTCTCGAGTGAGTTTCTCAGTCAATTAGCTCGTGATTTAAGTCTCCCATAACTGTTATTACTACACTTAATCTGAGATCTGTTTACAGAGCGTCTTAAGGGGGTATTCCTATAAGCTTTATACGAATCCTATTTCCTATATCCTTATTCTTGGATACTGGCTCAATGGGGGGAAGGGGGGGGGGACTGCAGGACGTGGATATACTGGCCAATTGGGCATAATATCGTTTTCAAATGGTCATTGTTTGTAAAATAGAGCAAACAGTGTTGTATCGAAAACAGACAGACTGCAAACCACAGCAGAAAACCCTGACCTGGTTCAATCAATATATCCACTTACCTATTTATCTACCTGTCCATTTATCTGTCCAACTATCCATAAATCTTTAATCAGATCTCTCTCTCTATCCTAATATGACCCGGCATAATCAAATCTCTCGCTCCTAAAGTCTCCTGTCCCAATCTGATGTCTCCTAACCAGAACTATCCTAATCTGACTTAACCTAATCAAACCTAACCTAATCAGACTTATCCCAATCTGACTTAACCTATTGAGACCTATCCTAATCTGACTTAACCTATTCAGAACTATCCTACCTAGACTTGACACGGCCTAACCTAACCTACTACAGTCTATCCACAACTCTATTATATCTAGGATAGAAAATAAAATTCCCCTTTTTCCGAACAGAATTTAACGGAAGGGGTTAAATTATTTTTGAAAGTAATAATTTTGGGACGAGGTAATAATTTATATTGGGTAATTGGGGCCTCCCCCCTCCCCTTCCCCCCTACTTTTAGGAGTGTTTTATTTAACGCCAAACACGCCCAAGTGTTTGGCACCCGATGTTTTAGTGGGTTAATGCCTGTGTTTAGGTGGTTATCGATGTTTGTTTTCATTACAAGGAATTCTGGCGGTGTTTGGGATCGCGTGTGTGTGTGTGTGTGTGTGTGTGTGTGTGTGTGTGTGTGTGTGTGTGTGTGTGTGTGTGTGTGTGTGTGTGTGTGTGTGTGTTTACTTGAGTGCACTTAATTGCATAATAAAAATAAAGGATGACTTTGATCAATATACTATCAATAATATTAAAAATGGGGGTTCGAATAGGTTATTCAATAAAAATTTTCTCTCTCTCTCTCTCTCTCTCTCTCCACTCTTCCTTCTCTTCTTCCATCGTTATCAGCATTCTCACTTGACTTGCCTTTCCGCCCACTTGCTATCTCCCAATACTCTCATTCTCCTTTGATTCACTCATAATTCATTCCCCATTTCTCTTCTTCCTCATTTACCCGCAGTTTATCGCTCTCTCTCCTCCCTCGGCCTCTCTTATCTTCCCATTCTTCACGCTTTCCACGCCTCTTACGAACTTCCTTTCGGTGCGTGATCGGTCGTGGGCCATTTTGTCCGAATTTACACTACTCACACCCGTCCACAACCAGTCATGTTCCATCTTACTGTCACCTGTGGCTCGACACGGCTCTCGTAGGTCGACACGTCGTCTCAGATCTCTTGTAGCTTAGCTAGTCCAGGTTACAGTTTTGTTTAAAACACGTTTAAAACAGGCGTGAACACACACAGTTTATGGATTTCTCTCCCTCTCTACCTTACCCTCTCCTTCTCTCTCTCTCTCTCTCTCAGGACCGCCTGTAGACTTCTCTATCCAATTATCTTGAGAATCCTCAGTTCCCCTTTGTTAATTAGCCACCGGGGATGACACGCATGACGTCATAATTAAGTCGATACAAGTCACATTAACCAATAGCAATTAACTTGACTAGTTAGCTAGTTACACACACTAATACTTTGTCAGACGATGAGTTCCAGTAACGAGGCTGAAGATATGATGATCAAACTACTGATGTTAAAACTCCATGCATTTCTAACTCTAAAATTCATAGCTTGTTTTCAAATGCACTCCACTAAGCAAACGGTGAAGTGTTTCAATCGTAGGTTAGACTTATACAAATGAGTTTGGGTGGATATAATTGGAGCTGCCTCGTATAGGCCAATAGAGCTGCCTCGTATGGACCAATAGGAGCTGCCTCGTATAGGCCAATAGGAGCTGCCTCGTATAGACCAATAGAGCTGCCTCGTATGGACCAATAGCAGCTGCCTCGTATAGACCAATAGGAGCTGCCTCGTATTTACCAATAGGAGCTGCCTCGTATGGACCAATAGGAGCTGCCTCGTATGGACCAATAAAAGCTGCCTCGTATGGACCAATAGGAGCTGCCTCGTATGGACCAATAGGAGCTGCCTCGTATGGACCAATAGGAGTTGCCTCGTATGGACCAATAGAGCTGCCTCGTATGGACCAATAGGAGCTGCCTCGTATGGACCAATAGAGCTGCCTCGTATGGACCAATAGGAGCTGCCTCGTGTGGACCAATAGGAGCTGCCTCGTATGGACCAATAGGAGCTGCCTCGTGTGGACCAATAGCAGCTGCCTCGTATGGACCAACACTTTCCTCTACTCTCATCTTCTTAAAAGCATGGAACAATTAAACCCTTTTTTATAAACACCTCAGCCTTTAAACTAAGAAACAATTCAATCCACTTACAAAAAAAGTGTGGGTAATGAAAGCAAGGAGCCTCATTACTTTACAGAGCTGAGGGCGTTAAGTTAGGAGATAAGGGTTATATATGCAGCCCTTAAGGGCTCTAAACTGGTGCTTTGTCTCCACAGCTCCTAAGACCGGGAATCTTGAGCGTCGAACGGATGGAATGTCGCGCACACACACACACACACACGGAAGAAGAGAGAGGGAGGTTGATGGAGAGAGGGGGAGAGAGAGATAGGATAGAGAGCATGAACGTAAGAGATGGAGGAAAGAATGGAGAAGAGGGGAAATGAGGGAGAGAGAGAGAGAGAGAGAGAGAGAGAGAGAGAGAGAGAGAGAGAGAGAGAGAGAGAGAGAGAGAGAGAGAGAGAGAGAGAGATGAGAGAGAGAGATGAAGACAGGTGGTAGGAGAAAGTGTGTGAGGAAGAGGTAGAGAGAATAGGAGGGTGAGGAGTTAACCCCGGGCACCGCCGGGGACCTATACAGTATTAACAATAATAATTTAATATCCAGCTAGACCTGGAGTAGGTGAGGTGTTTCAGTTTTGCGAGCGAGTGTTCGTATTTGCGAGCACGTGAATCACTCAGTTACGAACACAAGATGGTGAATCGCCGTTCGAAAGCAAATTCGAACAACGCAGCAAATCCTGTGTAAAGTGTTTATAAGGAAGGAGTTATACATTATTATTGTTATTAGGCTTATTAGTGATGATCATTTGTATTGACTGCAGTCAAATGTTAACAACCTGGAAAAGCTCACCTCGCCATAGCCTCACGAGGCGCGAGTGTGTGCGTTTGACGGAAGTGATTGGGCAGGCTTTGGTTAGCATCCCGGCGCCACCAGGAACCAGTTCGTCGGTTTACCCTTTGTGGCGTTATCAGAAGCCAGTGCCTCCCTGAGTCCTGTGGCACCTGTCAAACTGGCACCTGTCACCTGTCAAACTGGCACCTGTCACCTGTCAAACTGGGGCCTGTCGCCTGTCACGCTGGGGCCTGTTACCTGTCAAACTGGGACCTGTCGCCTGTCACGCTGGGGCCTGTTACCTGTCACGCTGGGACCTGTTACCTGTCAAACTGGGGCCTGTTACCTGTCAAACTGGGACCTGTTACCTGTCACGCTGGGGCCTGTTACCTGTCAAACTGGGACCTGTTACCTGTCACGCTGGGACCTGTTACCTGTCACGCTGGGGCCTGTTACCTGTCAAACTGGGACCTGTTACCTGTCAAACTGGGACCTGTTACCTGTCACGCTGGGGCCTGTTACCTGTCAAACTGGGACCTGTTACCTGTCAAACTCGGGCCTGTCACCTGTCACACTGGGACCTGTCACCTGTCACGCTAGACCTGTCATACTGTCACACTACGCCTGTCAACTCACCAGGTAAATTATGAGTCCCCGTTGACTGAGTTTCCGTTGTCCGGAAGATGCTGTGGAGAGTCCAACAGTGCCAATTCCGTGTCGTGAATTTCCGTGTCACTCTCTGCTTCACTCAAGTCCTGATCGAGCAGTTCCGAGTCCAGCAGCTCTGGGTCTGAGAGCTCGGAGAGGTAGGACTCGGCCAGCGACTCGTCCAGATCCGCTAATTCCGGGTCCAAGAGCTCCGAGTCCAAGAGTTCCGGGTCTGATAGATCAATTTCAACATTGACCTCGTTTGGATCGAATAATTGAAGCTCGGATAATTCGTATTCCAGCGTGTCCGTGTCCGGCATTTCGTAATCCACCAGCTCCGAGTCGGTCATTGCAGGAGAAGATAACTGTGAATCAGACATTTCAACGTCTTGCAAGACTGTCTTTTGCAACACTCAACAAAATGTCTGTCACTGAGCACGAAAGCAGTGAAAAATCCATTCTGAAAGAAACCACTGATCATTCACTTTGTACAGAATTATATCTTGATTAATTTTAACGAATGATAAAAAAGATATTTTGAAATGTTATTTTTATATGTTATAAAAAGTTAACAAATATATGTTTTATATCATTTTATGTTATAAAATGTTAACAAATATATCTTTTATATCATTTTATGTTATAAAATGTTAACAAATATATCTTTTATATCATTTTATGTTATAAAATGATATTTTGAAATGCTAAAAAATCCACGCAATTAAACGCGAATTTAACAATAAAAAGATAACGAGGATAAATTACTGGTGTGGAAGCCAGGCAAAGGAATGGTGGCCAGCACCTAGATTCATCAAGTATTGACGAAACCTCTATATCTTAAACATTCCAGCTAATAGTTTATTAACGGTTTACGAGCTCTGAATCGCTACGAGGTTGTCTTATAACAACAACAATCTTGGGTTGTGACGTTACGAAGCTTCGTAATATGTTAAATATAAAATAAGTCTCCACGATCGGGGAAAAGATGCACAGGTTTCGTAAGAGGGCTCGTAAAAGCTTGATGCTTCGTGGTCCAGCTTAGTGGAAAGACTGAGCCTTCGCCTCGACTCTACACAAATACAACTTCAATTATATACACTGTGATGAGGCGCCATTAATGGTAGATATATGTAGTAGATATTGCTAGATGGTAGATATATGCAGTAGATATTGTTATGAGGTAGATATCACTATCCGGCCACTGTCTTGTGGGCTCCTATAGTGTCAACTCTCTCTCTCACTCTCTCTCTCTCTCTCTCTCTCTCTCTCTCTCTCTCTCTCTCTCTCTCTCTCTCTCTCTCTCTCTCTCTCTCTCTCTCTCTCTCTCTCTCTCTCTCTCTCTCTCTCTCTCTCACTCTCTCACTCAATTCTCATCTATATTCAAGGCATTGTCTTCCCGTTCTCCATGACCGGGAGAGAGTCAGGATCATTTAATACCACTAATGTTAGCCTCGTCGACTAATATAATGATATCCTATTGGATCCACCCGACTATTACCTGGTGATGTGGGAGCGGCGTTCTCCACACAGGCGCCTATGATGGCTGTAGTTCCGGGGTTGTCATTGGTTATTGAGAGAGCACTTAAACCTTGTTTTGTTAGATTAGTTCCCCCCAGCGTGCTGGTGTGGAGTGCCTTGCTTGGTACTGAATTAGTCAGTGCTTGCTTGACTGCTTCTTCTCCTTTCTCTCTCCCCTTGTTTCCACCTCTTACCCTGTTCTCCATCTCTCTCTCCCTCTCTCTCTCCCTCCCTCCCTGCTTGCTTGCCTACCTCAATGCCTCTCTCTCCCTCTCTCTCTCCCTTCCTATCTCCCTACCCATACCGGTGGACCCAGCCCATAGCACTCTAGGGGAATTCACAATAGCAACAAACCTACTCTGTTTTATCCAAACATTGTTGACAGTTTTCAACAAACAAAAGCCCCACAAAAGCTATGTTAAGCACAAACTTTTTAAGCCACCACAACACAGCTGCAAAGCTCAATTTATTTACAGTACATTACCCGCACACATATATACACCAATTTTGAGATTTCATACAATTTTGGGGATGTGAAAAATATACAGTATACAGTTCCAATGAAATATATACAGTAACTGTTGTTCAACACCGCCGCTAGAAGGCTACAATGCCCAATTGTTGTTGTTGTTAAAGATTCGCTACCTGGAACAAAGTTCCAAGTAGCACGGGCTATGGCGAGCCCGTAGTAATGCCCAACCTTCACGGAACACTTAACACTTAAAGCCCCGAAATCATCTCAAGATAACCTCAAGATAACACCTCTCCTCTTGAAGACCAAGCCAGAAAGAAGAGTCAGGCTCTATCACCGCTGCTGAAGGAGCCAGATATAACACCATTCTCTTATTAAAACTTCTACTGATTACAAACTTCACCGAACTTTATTAACAGAATATGGACAAAAAATACTCTATCACACTTCTTCTTAAAGACATTTGTTCGTATGATTATTTTCGTGCTACTGTCTATCTTGGCCAACCACTTGGGTTGGACGGTAGAGCGACGGTTTCGCGTCATGCAGGTCGGTGTTCAATCCCCGACCGTCACAAAGTAATTGAGGCACCATTCCTTTCCCCTCTGTCCCATCCCCAAATCCTTATCCTGACCCCCTTCCCAGTGCTATATAGTCGTGATGGCTTGGCGCTTTACCCTTGATTACTCCCTCCCCCTTATCTCTTATCTATTTTCTTCTCCACCTTATACTAAACCCTTTCTCTTTCTCCTCCTCCTTCTCTTTGGGGCCACTGGTGTGTGTGTGGGGGGGTGGAGGGGGTGTTCGGGTAGGTATTTCGAACGCTCGCCTTGTTAAATTTGGAGTGGTTGTGTCGCATTGTGTATCTGTAATTGCCAATTTATGTACAGATGTGAAGCGGTTTGAAAACGAGCGAGAGTATACACAAACGCACATATGATTCTACATATATACACACAGCAGTGTACCCGATCACGTGTAGGTATTCGACGTACACACGTGAACCCCACGTACACATGTACGTATGGAAAAATATGCTGTATTTAAATCGCCGGAATTCCTTGTTGAAGAACAAAGATTAAATACAGCTACTGCATAAAGATAAAATACAGCTACTGCATAAAGATAAAATACAGC
>NC_091233.1:19639741-19642241 GCF_040958095.1 Procambarus clarkii | reverse complement strand
TTACAGTGTACCAACAGACCTTACAGTGTACCAACAGACCTTACAGTGTACCAACAGACCTTACAGTGTACCAACAGAGTTTACAGTGTACCAACAGACCTTACAGTGTCCCAACAGAGTTTACAGTGTACCAACAGTTCTTACAGTGTTCCAACAGAGTTTACAGTGTCCCAACAGACCTTACAGTGTCCCAACAGAGTTTACAGTGTACCAACAGACCTTACAGTGTACCAACAGAGTTTACAGTGTACCAACAGACCTAACAGTGTACCAACAGAGTTTACAGTGTCCCAACAGACCTTACAGTGTCCCAACAGGCCTTACAGTGTACCAACAGTGCTTACAGTGTACCAACAGTGCTTACAGAGTACCAACAGTGCTTACAGTGTTCCAACAGACTTTACAGTATACTATACTGTCATCCAACCATACAGTTAACACTGCAGCATACAACCGCGTCCATACACAGTGTTAAATCCCCTTCCATGAACCTATTAACACGTGTTAACAATATGGATTAACATGTTAATAGTTGATACGTCACTTTTCTGACGCAGTTACTGACCATGATAGACTCCTGTCTATCATGGTCTACCATGATAGACAGGTAGACTGTCTACCATGATAGACAGACTACCATGGTATCTCCTGTCTATCATGGAAAGGTAGTCTACCAGACTACCTTTCCCACCTGCAAGCTGCTAAATGGAAGGGAGAGGTGAATGGGCAGGGGAAAATGAGGAAGATGGGAGGGGAAAATGAGGAAAATGTGAGGGGAAATGAGGAAGATGTGAGGGGAAATGAGGAAGATGTGAGAAGAAATGAGAAAGATTGGAGGGGAAATGAGGAAGAGAGAGAGGGAATGAGAAACTGGAAGGGGGAGGATTAGGAAAAGGAAAATGAGAAAGAGGGGAATTAAGGAAAATGAGAAAGAAGGGGCGGAAAAGGACGATATGCCAGCGAAGGGAAAGGAGCTGAGGATGTGGGAGGAGACAAAAGGAAGAGAAAACAGGAGGAAAAGGAAGAAAGAGGAGAGACCATAGAAAGATAAATGAGTGAATGGGGGATCAGTAATCACAGTAGCAAAAACGAAGGTGCAAAAGGAGACAGATAAGAGAGAAGAGGAGTAGGAGAAGGAATAGGAGAAGGAGTAGTAGGAGGAGCAGGAGGCCAGGAGAGAAAGAGCAGCCACGTTAATTAAAAAGAGTAAGATGTCTCCCAGCATCTCTGAAGTATTTAAGAGAACATCCTTCATGGAGATATTGAAATGTGAAGAATGGAGGAAGAAGCGAGAGAGAGAAAAGAGAGAGGACGAGGGATAGTAGAAACCTCGAACCTCGACCCTGAAAAATGCAATCCCATCGCTCTACCGACCAGCCCAAGTAACATACAACCATCTTAAGAAACTGAATAAGCCAGATAGAACAAGTCGACTCCTTAAATGGATTCACAGATATAACAAAATAGCCCACAGGATAAAGATCCAAGAGCTGAAGCTCAACCTACAACACACGTCAGACCTACCCTTAAATCTGCAGCACCGGCATGAAAACCTTACCTGCCAAAAAAAAAAATATATATATATATACATATATGGATATAAGTAACAAGAATACCTTCATAACAAGAAAGATATATAACAAGAAATTGGACGACACCCCACCGGAGGCAGAAAGAACCTGGGGGGTATTGATCAAGGCATACAAAATACCAAAATCCATAGTTCAAAGGGAAGAGAGGGAACTATTCGCTCCACACTATTCCAGCTCCACTCTGGACCCCACACACATGTGAATTGAAATATATTCGTGTGTTTGATTGAGGCTCCAACATGAAAGGACGCAGCAGGATGCAAGTGTCAGATGCGTGACGCACAGTACTCAGTGGACGCATGGAAACACCTACACTGACTCAGTCGACGCAAGAAAACACGTACACTGACTCGTGGACGCATGGAAATATCTACACTGACTCAGTACTCATGAAAACACCTACACTGACTCAGTGGACGCATTAAAACACCTACACTGACTCAGTGGACGCATTAAAACACCTACACTGACTCAGTGGACGCATTAGAACACCTACACTGACTCAGTAGACGCAAAAAACACCTACACTGACTCAGTAGACGCATGGAAACACCTACACTGACTCAGTAGACGCAAAAAACACCTACACTGACTCAGTAGACGCAAAAAAAACCTACACTGACTCAGTAGACGCAAAAAACACCTACACTGACTCAGTAGACGCATGGAAACACCTACACTGACTCAGTAGACGCAAAAAACACCTACACTGACTCAGTAGACGCAAAAAACACCTACACTGACTCAGTAGACGCAAAAAACACCTACACTGACTCAGTAGACGCAAAAAACACCTACACTGACTCAGTAGACGCAATACAACACCTACACTGACTCAGTAGACACAAAAAACACCTACACTGACTCAGTAGACGCAAAAAACACCTACACTGACTCAGTAGACGCAA
>NC_091233.1:19579741-19632241 GCF_040958095.1 Procambarus clarkii | reverse complement strand
ATTAAAATAAGCTAAATAGGAACAAAAACTGAAAATATCCAATTAGGAGTAACTACTGAACAGCTAATCAGGAACACCGAATCGCTATAACAGCCAAGCTGAACAACTAATCGCTATTAGCCAATCAGGAACAACGAGTTTGTCAACGAGTTTGTCAACGAGTTTGTCAACGAGTTTGTCAACGAGTTTGTCAACGAGTTTGTCAACGAGTTTGTCAACGAGTTTGTCAACGAGTTTGTCAACGAGTGTGTCAACGAGTGTGTCAACGAGTTTGTCAACGAGTTTGTCAACGAGTTTGTCAAGGAAGTTTTTTATTGCCATTCTTTGAGCAGATTATATCTTTAGTGTCTCATGTGGGGGCTTTTCACGTATTTTTTCTCTCTCGTTATCTCTTTCTACTCTCTTTCTCTCTCTCGTTATCTCTCTCGTTCTCTCTCTCTCTCTCTCTCTCTCTCTCTCTCTCTCTCTCTCTCTCTCTCTCTCTCTCTCTCTCTCTCCTCCTCTCACTTTCAATTTCCCTGGTTAACCACTTTTAACAGCAGTTCCAATATGGGAGTTTTAGACGTCTTCTCCCACAGTCGTCCCAAGTAATCCCAGGGTCTTCATTCACGTGGAAATGTCGAGTCGTATCTCCCGTTTTGAATAAAAAAAAAATCTATCTGCTTGCTGACAGCCGTTCTGAAATTCTGTCCACGTTTCGTTGTAAATAAAATGGAGTATATTTTTTCCCTGAATCAATTTCAGAGGGGCATAATATTCTCTCTCTTGCTCTCTCTTGCTGTCTCTCTCTCTCTCTTGCTCTCTTACTCTCTCTCTCTCTCTCTCTCTCTCTCTCTCTCTCTCTCTCTCTTGCTCTCTCTCTCTCTCTCTCTCTCTCTCTCTCTCTCTCTCTCTCTCTCTCTCTCTCTCTCTTGCTGTCTCTCTCTCTCTCTCTTGCTCTCTCTCTCTCTCTCTTGCTTTCTCTCTCTTGCTCTCTCTCTCTCTCTCTTGCTTTCTCTCTCTTGCTCTCTCTCTCTCTTACTCTCTCTTTCTTACTCCCTCTTTCTCTCTCTTGCTCTCTCTCTCTCTTGCTTTCTCTCTCTTACCCTCTCTCTCTCTTACTCTCTCTTTCTTACACTCTCTCTCTCTCTCTCTCTCTCTCTTGCTCTCATATTTTTACCCAAAAGAATTCAGAAGTAGACATCTTTTGCCTCCTGTTAGTAGACTTAGAGCTTATCCATTTGACCTTTTTTATAACTAGACAATTATCATTACCCTACCAGTTCCTCCTACAACACAACCCACCAACTAATTTACAACCAGATGCAGACGAGGAGTCACAACAACTTGCCTGAACAGATAATAACCAAACTACACTCCACAAGACGAGACGACCACGACGTTTCGCTACGTCTTCGAAACGTCGAAAACGTCGGAACGAAACGACTGCCTGGAAACAATCGACTTGATAATATTATATAAATGATATAATAATACCTTAACAACCCATTCGTTAACTGCCTCTACCTTTCAAGCACAGTCCAAACTGGACTCTTATCATATTTCTAACTATTAGTTAGATTTCTAACTACTCCATTAGATTTCTAATCAGTTATTTCTAACTACTTTTTTTTATTTCTAGCATATCAGTACTATCATATTTCCAGCGATAAGTTTCCAGTCATCTGGGAAGAGAAAACCGGAGACTTTTGCAGCCTGGAACCTGGAATGTTCAAGTTACCCTTCAAGTTTAATATAAAATAAAGTTAATTAAACAGGTGTAGAGCTTAAAGCCTGGTAAACAACTTTATGAATGTTTTTTAATATATAATTTTTTGGGGGGTGGAATGCATGTGACAGTGAAGCGGATGTTATTGGGTTGCTAGGCATGGCTGGTGATGCTGGGAGATGGTTGCTAGGAACGGAGATCAGATGCTAGGAGCGGCTGGGAGATGGTTGCTAGGAATGGAGATCAGATGCTTGGAGCGGCTGGGAGATGGTTGCTAGGAATGGAGATCAGATGCTTGAAGCGGCTGGGAGATGGTTGCTAGGAATGGAGATCAGATGCTTGGAGCGGCTGGGAGATGGTTGCTAGGAATGGAGATCAGATGCTTGGAGCGGCTGGGAGATGGTTGCTAGGAATGGATATCAGATGCTTGGAGCGGCTGGGAGATGGTTGCTAGGAATGGAGATCAGATGCTAGGAGCGGCTGGGAGATGGTTGCTAGGAATGGAGATCAGATGCTAGGAGCGGCTGGGAGATGGTTGCTAGGAATGGAGATCAGATGCTAGGAGCGGCTGGGAGATGGTTGCTAGGAATGGAGATCAGATGCTAGGAGCGGCTGGGAGATGGTTGCTAGGAATGGAGATCAGATGCTAGGAGCGGCGGTTTTGACATGATACAGGTCTGAGAAGTCAATCTGGATGTCAAACAACAAATTCCAAACAAACAACAAAGAAACAAAGAAAAACAAAGATGTCAAAACAACAACAAAATTGCATCAATAATACAAACAATATAATTCTCACAAACAGCTTAAAACAGCTTAACAAAGCATCAAAACAGCTTAGAAAACTTTAAAAAGCTTTAGAACAGCTTTAAAACGTTTTAAAAAGCTTAAAAGCTTTAAAACAGCTTTAAAAACTTTAAAATAGCTTAAAAAAAAGCTTTAAAACAGCTTAAAAAACTTTAAAACAGCTAAAAAAAGCTTTAAAACAGTTTAAAAAGCCTTAAAACAGCTTAAAAAAACTAAAAAATGCTTTAAAACAGCTAGGAAGCTTTCAAACAGCTTTAAAACAACTTAAAAAGCATCAAAACTGTTTAAAAAGGCTTTAAAAAAGCTTAGAAAAGCGATAAAACATCACAACAGCTTAAAAATGCTATAAAACAGCTAAAAACAGCTTTCATATACCACTGTCCGAAGGTGTTAACGAGACGACGAAGACAACTTACCATCGCCTATGGAAACTTGGTCCCAGAAGCCAAGGGACAAACACGATAAAAATCAACTAGTTTAAATTACCTTTTGACACAGTCTTGCACTGTTATTGCTCGCGGGGCCGGTGCCAACATGGTCAAATTAACCAAGTTTGGACCTTAGGCGCCGTTTTATCCCCTGGATCTGCCAACAGTTCGGTAATTACGATCATGGTGATTGGACTTGTTAGCTCGCTATCTAAGTTTAAATGCAAAACTGAGAATATAAGAAGGAGGAGTGGTTGTAAATATGGGTTGTGTTCTAGAGACTTGGCCGGTGCGAAGGCTAGCATTTACCGGTCAATAACCGATGCTCTGTGCCTTCAATAACCTCTCGGTTATCCGATGTTCGGTTAAACGACACCACAATTAGACGGAAATTCGGTTAATCGTAATTCCGTTAGTCTCGAATTCCGTAATTATCTTTTACTCGTTCGTGGTCCCGTTCTCCGGAATATCCGGTATTTTATGGTGATCCGGTCATGGGACATTTAGGGGTAATCCGGTGATTAGGTATTAGGGGGAAGGATATGGCCCATGAATGGGGCCATTTCATTCGGTTTAAAGGCGTTTGGCACTAACTAGGCCTCGCTTGTTACTATTCTGGATGATGTGGTGATTATCTGGCACTCCCCCCCCCCTTCCCCCACTTAGGATTAGCCCCACTAACTCCCCCCTTCTCCTAATCCCCCCCTTCTAATCCCCTCCACCCCCCAATTACACTGTTATATTTCCTTAAACTACAATAGGTACGTAGTCCTTGATAGATTATAATTTGCTAAGCTCGTAGGCGTGGATAAATTATACGTGGTTAAGCCTCGTTAGGTTATATTTCAGCTTCAACATTTTTTTAACCAAAAGCAGCAGTAGCGTCCGTTTTCTTTCACCTCACGGAGGGGAAACTGTGATATCTAAACCAGAACCTCGACACTTAACTGCTTCTGAGATCAGTTACCCAAATTAATATTGACAGAGAGGGGAGGCGAAGGAGACAGATAGAGGAGAGGAAAGGAGAGAGAAAGGAGATAGAAGGGAGAGAGAAGGGAGAGGAAAAAGAGGACAAGGAGAAGGAAGAAGAAAGGTCAGGAATCGGTTCGAAGCTTACAAAAATGTAGGAATGAAAGCTGAAAGAGATAATATGACCGAAAAATATCGAGAAGAGTAAGAGAGAGAGAGAGTTGTCGGGGAGACTAAAATACGATGACAAAAAAACCCTAAACTGTAGAGGCAAGCGGCCATCTCTTCCCCAGCTGTGACGTCACCTGCTGGCCGCGTTCCAGGAGACTTACAAAACTTGAACCAAATTCTGAAATGCAAGAAACACTATATTTCCCCCTATCCCTTCCTCTATCCCCGTCCCAACCACTATATCCCCCCGTCCCTTCCTCTACCCCCCCTCCCCCGCCTCAACTACTCTGAAGACGCCAAGGTTTCTTATGTATGGGTCCGCCAAGGGCCTTGAAATTTGAATCCTGCCTCACTAAGGCATTTTGAAATTGCAGCGAGGATTGTGCAGCGTGGAATATACTGTAGTATATGGGGGGTGGAGGGCGTGGGGGGGGGGAGATATATCCTATATGGTATATCTGGTTGGGGGTATATCCTTTAGCAGTTTGAAAAGGGGTGAGTTGGGTAATATTGGAGAGGAGAGCCGCTTGGGTGCTGAAATGGAGACAGATTGTTGTATGAAGATATTTGGTGGGTCTTGTTTGGCCCGTCTTAGATCGTGGGTGGCCCGTGTTAGGTCGTGGGTGGCCCGTCTTAGATCGTGGGTGGCCCGTGTTAGGTCGTGGGTGGCCCGTGTTAGGTCGTGGGTGGCCCGTCTTAGGTCGTGGGTGGCCCACTCCTCTCTCCAATATACCAGATTATAATTAATCTCACGAAACGTTAATATGACGACGCATTTAAATTCACTAAAGCACTGGAATTTTGACGTCGCTGTGGTCTCTCTCTCTATCTCTCTCCCTCACTCTCTCTCTCTCTCTCTCTCTCCCCTCACTCTATCTCCCCTTCTTCCTACTCTTCCACCTTCCCCTTGTTCTTAATTCTCCCTCTCCCTCTCTCTCTCAAGTCGAAAATTACCTGAGTATCTTTTCACAATTTAAATGACATCTTTCCCTGTGACCTGATTGATCAACTACTGAACTACTTACCACCATCGTTATCACTATCACCACTAACACCACTATCATTATCACCACCCCTACCACAATCACCCGTCAGGATTACCACAGACAGTGTTGCCAACAGCAAATAGTCAACAGGCGGCCCTATGACTATATGCGAGGGGTGGAAAGGGTTGTGGGAGAGAATGGGATGGAAGGGGGAAGATGAGAGAGGGAGGAAGAGGGAAGGTGGATGAGGGAGATAATATGGGATGGAAGGGGGAAGATGAGGGAGGGAGGAAGAGGGAAGGTGGATGAGGGAGATTATATGGGATGGAAGGGAGAAGATGAGGGAGGGAGGTATAGGTAAGGTGGATGTGGGAGAGTATATGGGATGGAAGGGAGGGGGGGGGGGAAGGCTGTTTAATGTTACTTACATATATTATTCACCTGTATTCCTCTATCTCTCCCTCCTGTTAATTCTTCCATCTGTCAGGCGCTTCCTACCATCCCAACCGTCCCAAAGTGGTTGGACATCATTCCTGTCCCTCCCCGTCCCATCCCAAATCCTTATCCTGACCCCTTTGACAATGCTATATAGTCGTGATGGCTTGGCGCTTTCTCCCTGATAGCTAAATCTGTAAATCCTTCCCTTCGTGCATGTGTCAATATCGTCCTCTCGCTCGTCAAGTCCACAGGAGGAATTAATGCTTTACATTTAATCGTATTAGCAGTTCCTTGGAGCTTGAGCCCAGCACCTCCGGGTCCTGTCACCAATTCATCTCGTGGCCATACTAAAAGAGTTCAGGGGGGGTTTTTCTTCTCGTCTCTCTCTGACCCCATGAATGTTTTCACTGAGCTTCGACCTAGAGTGTTTTCTCTCAGATTAAAACTCAGAAAACATCTGAGTTTCCACTCAGATGTTTTCACTCAGATTCGCTTTTACCTGAAAGAGGATTCACCAATCATTTGCTCACATGCAAAGCTCACAGCTCACATGTTTAATATAAGGAAAGATGCCATGATTTGGAAAGATGTACAGGTTTCGTAAGGCGGAAACCATAGCTGCCATGACTGTTGAAAGACATACATGTTTCGCATGGGAGTAAATGCTTGGTGAATCCTATTTCAGGTCACCTATCTTTATCCACGTCAGCATCAGGTCTATGATTCGCCTCCCAGACCCCCGCAGGCTTCGCCTCCTGGGCCCCCAACCTCTGCCACAGTCTCTGGTCTCTCCCTCACTCTCATCTCGACTTCAAAAGCATCATTTTAAAACCTTTCTGTGAACTATTTATTCTTTGTTCTACTTGGGAATGTATTTTGTTCCATATTTTTTCGTGTGATTTACACCTTGAATTGTTTTTTTTCTGTCTCCGTCTATCTGTCTGTCTCTCGTAAGATCTTCCTTGTCATGAGAAGCTTAAGATGCGGAAGTAGTTAGGAGAGATGCTCAGCTCTCCTGTGGGGCCTGATGGCTGAGTGGACAGCGCTTGGGATTCGTAGTACTACTACCAGCCGTGGTGGAAGTTTGCTGCATTTGTCCGACTTCCAGGGAGTGTTCCAACAGGTTATGTGTCTCTTTCATCTTCATTGTCTCAGTGTTTTAGAAAGATTTGGGTTTGATAGTAGAGATAACACCGGTCTAGCGATATGATAACCACAATCACCCAGAGGCCACTAACTACCACCATCGCTAAGTGACTCCCGCCAACAACCAGCCAATCATCATCCCTCTCCCTAAATGGCAATTGGGTACCATACAAACTACCCCCTCTACCACAACCACCCACAAAACTACAACCACCCCCCACCAACACTACCACCCCCCACCCCACACTACAACAACCATCCCCCACCCACACTACCACCCCCCACCCACACTACCACCCCCCACCCACACTACCACCCCCCACCCACACTACCACAACTATCCCCCCCCCCAAAAACGATATCTTCAGGTCAAGGCTAAGGGGGTCATGTTACAAGGCTCCTGCAGTTATCTATCTTAATGATAACATAAACTACGGCTTTTATAGCTCCTGGTCTTACCGCCCAGAATATGGCGTTTTATCGCAGGTTTCGAGTCAATCTGTACTCTCAAGGAACATAGTGACTACACAGCTATCCGGCTCTCTCGCTTACACAGCTACACATTTACACCAATACATCATTACACAAGCACAGCAATGTAATCTCCAAAATACATACACACATATACATAATCGCAAACACACACACACACACACACATTCCCAAACACAGACACACATACACATTCCTAAACACACACATACACGCATACATACATAATCACACACACACACACACACACACACACACACACACACACACACACACACACACATGTTGATTGACGGTTGAGAGGCGGGACCAAAGAGCCAGAGCTCAACCCCCGCAAACACAACTAGGTGAGTACAACTAGGTGAGTACACACACACACACACACACACACACACACACACACACACACACACACACACACACACACACAACATACACACACACACACACACACACACACACACACACACACACACACACACACACAACACACACACACACACACACACACACACACACACACACACACACACACACAACACACACACACACACACACACACACACACACACACACACACACACACACACACACACACCATAAGAGCCTCAACCTTGAACCATGCAACAAACAGTTCTGTTTCACATAAACAACAAACACACCTGCAAATGGAGCTTCCAAACCTTCCACACATGTCACCGGTTCCATACCAGCGAGAGACGAGACGACTTTTGTATATTTAGACTTCAAAAAAGCCTTTGAAAGTATTCCACAAAAGCCAAATCTGAACATTAGAGTACAAGGGGGCATTGAAGGAACGCTTCTACAATACCCTAATTTTTTTTTTATCTGGGGGGGGGGAGTGAACACCGATAAGATAAAAAATAAAGTTCAAAAGTAGATCATTAATAGTGTCCTTAATGAACAAGAGGCTTGTAATATAATTATCTTGGTTTGTTTTCGCATTACACACACACAAAACAGCGGGGTTCAGGGGCTTGAGCTCGGTCCTGCAGGTACATATAGGTGAGCATAGAGATGGGGTACTTGGCTGTGCTCTGATCTCTCTTGCTTTCTGTCTCTCTGCTCTCTGTTATCTCTGGTCTCTCTTATCTCTGCTCTCTCTTATCTCTCCCTCTCTTATCTCTCCCTCTCTCATCTCTCAATCTCATCCGGCCTCTCCTTCCTTCTCTTTCAATATTCCTCTCTTCCCTCACCCATCCACCCTTCAGAAAATTTAATATTTCGCATCACTGAAACTCCCAAATAAATCTATGGAAAACGTAATCTCTGTTTCAGATTTCAGCATGAAAATCGCAGGGGTGAGCTAGATGCCAGAATTTCTTAAAATGTGGCACTGGGTCCAATCCAGATCTAGATGAAGTGTAAAGCATGTGGACAAAGACATGGACACACACTCGAACACTATATCACAGACCGTAATATAATTGAGCCATTTAGAGATAAATGTAAACTCACGCTGCATGCAATGCCAAACCATCTTATTACTAAAGGTTAAACTACCTGAAATCCTTGCTCTGTATCCATGTTTCGCTCCCAGTAGATAAACGACTTATGAGATTAACAAGTAGTGTATTGTGAAGACTAATAATAAACAGCAGCTCCCCTATGACTCTGTAATATCTCCATTGGTCAATTATGTATTAGCGATAAGACCTATCATTAATGTATAATAATTAACTGTAAATACACAGCTATTGAAGTGGAACAATCTCTATAACTAGCTGACAATTGTAATTATAAGGTGTGAAGGATAGATGTGATTGTTTATGTAAATAATCTCCGCTGATAAAGACCTTTTGTGCCCTCTGTAATCCTTTTTCCGCTACCGCTCACAGGATGAGTATGGGGTGCACAATAAACTAGCCGCCTCCGGGGGCGACAATTAAATTATAGACATGGATGATTCACTAGAGAGCATTTGCAACTAATTATATCAACAGTAGGATGCATTACCGTTGACCCATGAAACGGTAAACCCGTTAAAATATTAACCGCCCTGTTAACAGAAACCAAAACGGGTTAACCCCGTTAACAGAACATTAACACATTTTCGCATATTTCTTCTGTGCATCAAGATACGAGAACAACCTATGGAGGTGTTCATCTCTCACAAGGAGAGAACATTCTCATCTGAACAAATCCACAAGGGTTGTGACGAGGATTCGAACCTATCTGAGCCTATTCTTATCTGCGTTTATCATCAACATCCTGCCTCTTCAACACACACGAGGCTAACCTAAACATTGACTAACATTTCAACACCATTAATAGCCCCTAAAAATAACGTTTTAGCTACGTTGATTGTTACATTCAACTACGATAATTCACGTTAACTCAAATCACTGTAACTTTAGCCTGTACGATCGTTTGCGCCCAGCTTAACAAGCGAGTTGCAATTGGATGTCAAAAAAGGAAAAATGGTCAAGGTATAAACTATGCAACAATGCAAAGTGTGTTGAGTAACGAGCCATTTCACTCATGGTCCTTATTCAGAGTGCCAAAATGTGTCTACAGCCAGTGCCATTTATACAATCTCCGTGCCACATTGGCCCTTAGTACCCACCGTGGCACTGGCATGCCGGTTAACGAACTAATGTTCGTTTCATTCTAAACTATCTAAACGAATATCTAAACGAGATAATCTAACGAAGTCATTTAATCCTTAATGGTCAAAATTTTATGTTATTTAATTTTTTTTTGCATCGTTTCCTGTACAGAGTGAATATGTGGGCCTGCGGGCCGCTCCAAGCAACAGCCTGGTGGACCAAGTTATCACTAGTCAAGCCTGGCCTCGGGCCGGGCTTGGGGAGTAGAAGAACTCCCAGAACCCCATCAACCAGGTATATGTGGGCCTGCGGGCCGCTCCAAGCAACAGCCTGGTGGACCAAACTCTCACAAGTCAAGCCTGGCCTCGGGCCGGGCTTGGGGAGTAGAAGAACTCCCAGAACCCCATCAACCAGGTATATGTGGGCCTGCGGGCCGCTCCAAGCAACAGCCTGGTGGACCAAACTCTCACAAGTCAAGCCTGGCCTCGGGCCGGGCTTGGGGAGTAGAAGAACTCCCAGAACCCCATCAACCAGGTATATGTGGGCCTGCGGGCCGCTCCAAGCAACAGCCTGGTGGACCAAACTCTCACAAGTCAAGCCTGGCCTCGGGCCGGGCTTGGGCAGTAGAAGAACTCCCAGAACCCCATCAACCAGGTATATGTGGGCCTGCGGGCCGCTCCAAGCAACAGCCTGGTGGACCAAACTCTCACAAGTCAAGCCTGGCCTCAGGCTGGGCTCAAGGGAGTAGTAGAAGAACTCTTAAAAACCTCTCCAGGTATGATCCAGGTAAACATGCATCCCATCTCTTAGTCTGTCTCATATCCTTTCTAAATGTTATATAGTCCAACTGGAGTCCGAAAAAGATATATATATATATATATATATATATATATATATATATATATATATATACCTTTTAGATACTTTAATTCCTGCTAGCATTCTTCACTACCCTTCTCTCCTTGGAGGAGTTAAGTTCATTTTCTCTCCAATTAAGTTGTTCCGGGTGTACTTAGTCTTGGTGAAGTTAGGAGTGGTGCTCAGCTCTCCTGTGGGGGCCAGACGGCTGAGTAGACAGCGGTTGGGATTCGTAGTACTAAGGTTCCGGGCTCGATCCCCGGTGGAGGCGGAAACAAATGGGTAGAGTTTCTTTCACCCTGGTGTATCTTTTCACCTATCAGTAAATAGGTACCTGGGAGTTAGACAGCTGCTACGGGCTGCTTCCTGGAGGATGTGTAACAAAAAGGAGACCTGGTCGAAGACCGGGCCGCGGGGACGCTAAGCCCCGAAATCATCTCAAGATAACCTGAAGACGATACTATCATAAAATGATTGCAAGAAGATCCCAGACATGTATCCTGCCTTGCAACAAACCCCCAGACATGTATCTTCCCTTGCCACAAAACCCGCAGACATGTATCCTCCCTTGCAACAAAACCCCAGACATGTATCTTCCCTTGCAACAAACCCCCATACATGTATCCAGCCTTGCAACAAACCCCCAGACATGTATCCTGCCTTGCAACAAACCCCCAGACATGTATCTTCCCTTGCCACAAAACCCGCAGACATGTATCCTCCCTTGCAACAAAACCCCAGACATGTATCTTCCCTTGCAACAAACCCCCAGACATGTATCTTCCCTTGCAACAAACCCCCAGACATGTATCCTGTCTTGCAAGAAGACATGACCCTGGAGAAAATAATTACAGGATCCACGCTTCCTCAGACGTCCCTCCATGGTGATTACACCCAAACGAGGAAGCTTTCGCCAGATGTGGACGAGGGTTGCTTGAGAGGGGGGTTTCTTGGATGTTTCTGGGGTTTCTTGGATGTTTCTAGGGGTTTCTTGGACGTTTCTAGGGGTTTCTTGGATGTTTCTAGGGGTTTCTTGGATGTTTCTAGGGGTTCCTTGGACGTTTCTAGGGTTTCTTGGACGTTTCTAGGGGTTCCTTGGACGTTTTTAGGGGTTCCTTGGACGTTTCTAGGGGTTCCTTGGACGTTTCTAGGGGTTCCTTGGACGTTTCTAGGGGTTTCTTGGATGTTTCTAGGGGTTTCTTGGACGTTTCTAGGGGTTTCTTGGATGTTTCTAGGGGTTTCTTGAATGTTTCTGGGGTTTCTTGGACGTTTCTAGGGGTTCCTTGGACGTTTCTAGGGGTTCCTTGGACGTTTCTAGGGGTTTCTTGGATGTTTCTAGGGGTTCCTTGGACGTTTCTAGGAGTTCCTTGGACGTTTCTAGGGGTTTCTTGGATGTTTCTAGGGGTTCCTTGGACGTTTCTAGGGTTCCTTGGACGTTTCTAGCGGTTCCTTGGCCGTTTCTAGGGGTTCCTTGGACGTTTCTAGGGATTCCTTGGACGTTCCACGTCGTTCCTGGCCGTTTATAGTTCCTCCTTTGACGTTCCAGGGGTTTCCTGGTGGTTCCTGTGGTTTCAGGGGATTCATGGGGGGTTCCTGGGAGTTTGTGAAAGCTCCTGATGGTTTATGGGGGTTCTGGGAATTTTAGGTCGATTATGGGGTTCCATGAGGTTAGTGGTTGTTAATGGGGAGTCCTAGCGCCTCGAGTAGGTTCCACCTAGAGGAAATCTATCACAGCTAGAGTAGGTCTATCACAACTAGAGTATATATATATATATGCAAACCAGATATTCAGAGGGGCCAGCTTCCTCTTCCAGCGCCTCAGTGTCGCGACGCAGAGAGGAAGCACCCGCTGTATCTTGGGCACGCGCCCCACCTCCGCAGAGCTGTTTAAAGTTTCCGAACAGTGATTGCTATGTATGTCTGTGGCAGGATAAAAGAACATGGAAACTCCATTAGAGGGGAGACCCAAACATCCCTTTTAATGCTGTGTGTGCTTTCCTCCGAGGCTTAGAGTCCCCCTTCCAGCCAAAATCTTTATATAAGACATTATATATATGCGAACAACCCTGAATGGTCCCCAGGACTATATGCAACTGAAAACTCACACCCCAGAATATATATATATATATATATATATATATATATATATATATATATATATATATATAATGTCATTGATATAAAATGTGTAAAAAGATAAATATATATATAAATTACGACCCATAGAGATGAATCTACTTTTAATCACCACAATTCCCTGCTCACTTAAGCGGATAAAAAGCCATCGAATCAAAGCTAACTCGTAAAACGTAGTGAAACAGATCAATTTTAATTGGCAGTGGGAAATAGGGTGAAACACTTATTAATCAGAACATGGCAATACTCTTCCTCGATTCCCCAATTAATGAAACCCAATTAATCTTGATTCGAGCCACAACTAAACAATTATTTTTTTGCAAAATTGAATCGTTTTCGGGAATTGGGTAAAAAATATCGCTGTCGGCTGTCATGGAGACAAAGTTATGTTTAATATGACACAAAAGTGTCACGGGTTCGACTCTCGACAAAAACAATTAATATCGACAAAGAACAAACACATCTCTTGATATATATATATATATAAGTTGTACCTAATAGCCAAAAAAACATTATTTGGTCTACTAGGCAAGGCCCAATTTGCCTAATAAGCCAAGTTTTGCTGAAGTTATATTTTTTCAATTTTTTTTCTTATGAAATGCTAAAGCTCTCCATTACATAATATTTTATTAGAAATAGGTAGAAATAAGGCCAAACCTAACCTATTTTAACCCTAACATAACTCAGTAATTCATGTTAATATAATATTTAAATATATCAATTGGAAACAATTTTTTGAAAATAACGAAAATCACTCTGCCTATTAGGCAAATCGGGCCGTGCATACTAGTCCGAGTACTCCTTATAAAATTTTATCTATAATATATTTTAATTATTTAAACATAACAAGGTCTCAGTTACTAATTGTAGAGTGTATAATTAATTCATAATTGCATCAGAAGTAATTAACTATTACTAAATACTCCTTCACTAATTCACTCACTTGTACTCATTCCTTCAATGTAACTCACCCACTCATGATAAGGGAGCCGGTCGGCCGAGCGGACAGCACGCTGGACTTGTGATCCTGTGGTCCTGGGGTCGATCCCAGGCGCCGGCGAGAAACAATGGGCAGAGTTTCTTTCACCCTATGCCCCTGTTACCTAGCAGTAAAATAGGTACCTGGGTGTTAGTCAGCTGTCACGGGCTGCTTCCTGGGGGTGGAGGCCTGGTCGAGGACCGGGCCGCGGGGACACTAAAAGCCCCGAAATCATCTCAAGATAACCTCAAGATAACCCATTTATACTCAATCTTACTCCTTCTCAGGTTACAACCTCGTTAAAATGAATTTTTTGGTAATCAAGATTTGTTATCCTAATTAATTTGCTTACAAGATATTTTTTAAAGTTAACTTCGTCATATAAAAAAAAACTGAATCTATTTTTTTTTTGACATGGAAATTGATGAGAAGATAACTGATGATAATAAACGGATAAATGTTGATAATAATGATAAACTGTTTATATTATGGATGGTGGTGATTGTGGTGGTGATTGTGGTGGTGATTGTGGTAGTGATTGTGGTAGTGATTGTGGTGGTGATTGTGGTGGTGATTGTGGTGGTGATTGTGGTGGTGATTGTGGTGGTGATTGTGGTGGTGGTTGTGGTGGTGATTGTGGTGGTGATTGTGGTGGTGATTGTGGTGGTGATTGTGGTGGTGATTGTGGTGGTGGTTGTGGTGGTGATTGTGGTGGTGATTGTGGTGGTGATTGTGGTTGTGGTGGTGATTGTGGTGGTGATTGTGGTGGTGATTGTGGTAGTAGAGGTAGTGGTAATGAGGTATAAATATATAACAAATAAAATATTTAACTTTAAATCTAAAAATTTTAAAGTTTCTGGTTCAAGTTGTGAGTGGATGTACACACGCAGCCACTGTGTGTGTGTACTCACCTAATTGTACTCACCTAATTGTGCTTGCGGGGGTTGAGCTCTGGCTCTTTGGTCCCGCCTCTCAACCGTCAATCAACTGGTGTACAGATTCCTGTGTGTGTGTGTGTGTGTGTGTGTGTGTGTGTGTGTGTGTGTGTGTGTGTGTGTGTGTGTGTGTGTGTGTGTGTGTGTAATTACCTAAGTGTAGTTACAGGATGAGAGCTACGCTCGTGGTGTCCCGTCTTCCCAGCACTCTTTGTCATATAACGTTTTGAAAGTGTGTGTGTGTGTGTGTGTGTGTGTGTGTGTGTGTGTGTGTGTGTGTGTGTGTGTGTGTGTGTGTGTGTGTTTGTGTGTGTGTGTGTGTGTGTGTGTGTGTACTCACCTATATGTACTCACCTATATGTGCTTGCAGGATCGAGCATTGACTCTTGGATCCCGCCTTTCTAGCTATCGGTTGTTTACAGCAATGACTCCTGTCCCATTTCCCTATCATACCTAGTTTTAAAAGTATGAATAGTATTTGCTTTGAATAGTGTGTGTGTGTGTGTGTGTGTGTGTGTGTTTGTGTGTGTACTCACCTAATTGTACTCACCTAATTGTGCTTGCGGGGGTTGAGCTCTGGCTCTTTGGTCCCGCCTCTCAACCGTCAATCAACTGGTGTACAGATTCCTGAGCCTATTGGGCTCTATCATATCTACATTTGAAACTGTGAATGGAGTCAGCCTCCACCACATCACTTCCTAATGCATTCCATTTGCTAACTACTCTGACACTGAAAAAGTTCTTTCTAACGTCTCTGTGGCTCATTTGGGTCCTCAGCTTCCACCTGTGTCCCCTTGTTCGCGTCCCACCAGTGTTGAAAAGTTCATCCTTGTTTACCCGGTCGATTCCCCTGAGGATTTTGTAGGTTGTGATCATGTCCCCCCTTACTCTTCTGTCTTCCAGTGTCGTGAGGTGCATTTCCCGCAGCCTTTCCTCATAACTCATGCCTCTTAGTTCTGGGACTAGTCTAGTAGCATACCTTTGGACTTTTTCCAGCTTCGTCTTGTGCTTGACAAGGTACGGGCTCCATGCTGGGGCCGCATACTCCAGGATTGGTCTTACATATGTGGTGTACAAGATTCTGAATGATTCCTTACACAGGTTCCTGAACGCTGTTCTGATGTTAGCCAGCCTCGCATATGCCGCAGACGTTATTCTCTTTATGTGGGCTTCAGGAGACAGGTTTGGTGTGATATCAACTCCTAGATCTTTCTCTCTGTCTGTTTCATTAAGTACTTCATCTCCTATTCTGTATCCTGTGCCTGGCCTCCTGTTTCCACTGCCTAGTTTCATTACTTTGCATTTACTCGGGTTGAACTTCAACAGCCATTTGTTGGACCATTCACTCAGTCTATCCAGGTCATCTTGTAGCCTCCTACTATCATCCTCTGTTTCAATCCTCCTCATAATTTTTGCATCGTCGGCAAACATTGAGAGGAACGAATCTATACCCTCTGGGAGATCATTTACATATACCAGAAACAGTATAGGTCCAAGGACTGACCCCTGCGGGACTCCACTTGTGACGTCTCGCCAATCTGAGACCTCACCCCTCACACAGACTCGTTGTCTCCTGTTGCTTAGGTATTCCTCTATCCACCGGAGTACCTTCCCACTCACTCCAGCCTGCATCTCCAACTTTCGCACTAGCCTCTTGTGTGGCACTGTATCAAAGGCTTTCTGACAATCCAAAAATATGCAGTCTGCCCACCCTTCTCTTTCTTGCCTTATTTTTGTTGCCTGGTCGTAGAATTCAAGTAACCCTGTGAGGCAGGACCTGCCATCCCTGAACCCATGTTGATGCTGTGTTACAAAGTTCCTTCGCTCCAGATGCTCCACTAGTTTTTTTCGCACAATCTTCTCCATCAGCTTGCATGGTATGCAGGTTAGGGACACTGGCCTGTAGTTCAGTGCCTCCTGTCTATCCCCTTTCTTGTATATCGGGACTACGTTAGCTGCTTTCCAAATATCTGGCAGTTCCCCTGTTGCCAGTGATTTGTTATACACTATGGAGAGTGGTAGGCTCAGTTCTCTTGCTCCTTCCTTTAGAACCCAAGGGGAGATTCCATCTGGGCCTATAGCCTTCGTCACGTCCAACTCTAGTAAACACTTCCTTACTTCCCCACTGGTAATCTCAAACTCTTCCAGTTGTTCCTGGTTAGCTATTCCCTCACTTACCTCTGGAATTTCTGTGTGTGTGTGTGTGTGTGTGTGTGTGTGTGTGTGTGTGTGTGTGTGTGTGTGTGTGTGTGTGTGTGTGTGTGTGTTTGTGTGTTTGTGTGTTTGTGTGTTTGTGTGTGTGTGTGTGTATTCACCTAGTTGTGCTTGCGGGGATTGAGCTCTGCTCTTTCGGCCCGCCTCTCAACTGTCAATCAACTGTTTCTATTACTACTATTTTTTTCCACATCACACACATCAAGCAGCCCGTGACAGCTGACTAACTCCCAGGTACCTATTTACTCCTAGGTAACAGGGGCATAGGATGAAAGAAACCCTGTCCATCGTTTCTCGCGCAAGCGCCCGGGATCAAACCCGGGATCACAGGATCACGTGTCCAGCGTGCTGTCCGCTCGGCCACCGGCTCCCCATGTGTGTGCGAAAAATACACATGAATATATTTCAGTTAGCAATACAATTTTTTCCTGTTTCCTGGTTAGTAATGAATTTAAAAGCATCTCTGTTCCGTGTAAAACTCTACGGACTTGTAGACCCACATTCTAGTTACTTTGTCAAGGCAGCGGCTATACCTTGAGGTTACCTTGAGGTGATTTCGGGGTTTAGTGACCCCCGCGGCGCGGTTCTCGACCAGGCCTCCTAAAACCTGACCTGAAACTTCGCGACTATTCCGGCCAAGAACTATGTTAACTCTTGGAAGTTAACCCCCCTAGTCACGGGATCACCATAGCCCGTGCTACATGGACACTTCGTTCTGAGTAGCTAAATCTGAAACAGCAACAACATAACCCCCCCCCTTTCACTCAAGGCCGCAATATATATGGCTGCGTGCACACGCAAACAGTCTGCACGCACACATACAGGCCGTATGTACGCACATACATAACATACGCACATACGCAAATATGCAGTCTGTACACGCCAACACAGTCTGTATGCATCAGTGCATATACACACACACACACGCAATCCATACACACACACACACACACACACACACACACACACACACACACACACACACACACACACACACAATTCACGTGCTCACACACAATCATTATCCTAACACAGAGTGCAAAAAATATGTGCACATACCCCCCCCCCTCAGGCCACAAACACACACACACCAAACATATAAGAACAAACAAAGCCAATCCGAATAAAACTTCACTAGAGCGACGATCTCGCATCATGCAGGTCGGCGTTCAATCCCCACAGACCGTCCCAAAGTGGCTAGCTACCATTCCTTTCCCTCCGTCCCATCCCAAATCCTTATCGTGACCCCTTCCCAGTGCTATATAGTCGTAATGGCTTGGGCGCTTTCCCCTGATCGCCCATTCCTTCTCTTGGATCATCAGTTGGGTATCAGTTAGGTATCTCTTAAGATCATTTCTTATTGTCAGCGTCCATGGCCTGGTTGGTAGAGCATCGGCCTCGTGTTTCTGGGGCCAGGGTTCGAATCTCTGATTAACCAAGTGACTGAGGGGGGGGGCGGGGATGACTAAGATAATTTGAACACTGTTATGTTCTACAGAATATCAAAGATAAAATAAGTTCAGTGTGAAATACGCGATAAATGTTCTTCAAATTGGTTAAATGCCGCATAACAGAGTCTGCATGTCCCAAGAACCTATTTTCTAAGAACCTATTATCCAACAACCGATTATCCAAGAAATAAATTTTGCAAGAACCCATTTATCAAGAAGAAATTTTTCAGGAACCAATTTTTCAAGACCCCATTATCCAAGAACCAATTATCAAAGCACCCATTATCCAAGAACCCATTATCCAAGAACCCATTATCCAAGAACCCATTATCCAAGAACCCATTATCCAAGAACCCATTATCCAAGAACCCATTTTTCAGGAACCAATTTTTCAAGACCCCATTTTTCCAAGAACCCATTTTTCCAAGAACCCATTTTTAAAGAACCCATTATCCAAGAACCAATTATCCAAAGAATTTTTCAGTCGAGACATCATCATGAGTACAAGCCACGATGAATACTACACACACTATGTATACCACACACTATGAATACTACACATCATGAATACCAGACTCCGAAGATGAATAACATCACCCCCCCCTCCCCCCCCCGCCCCTGCTGCAACAGTTTGGGCAGCCTGAGTAACAGCAAGATTTACTAAGGCATCCCTCTAATTGGGTTGTTTGGTGTGTGGCCTGTTAATACCGCGATTTATCACTGCCGTTTACCGGTAAAAGTGACCCAAACAGAGGCTATAAAAGTTGAAACCTGTATTAGAAGAGGGAAATGAGTGACAATGGTGGTAGTGGTGGTGGTAGTGGTGGTAGTTCAAGCCGCAGTTGTAGTTGTAATGGTGGTAATTGTGGTCGTGGTTACAGTATATAGACGACCGGGCCGTGGCTATAGTAGTTATAGTATATATAGGACCGGGCCGCGGGGACACTAAAGCCCCGAAATCATCTCAAGATAACCTCAAGATAAGATAGTACTAGGAGTGGTAATTGTCATGATAGGAAAATATATAGTCGAATATAAGATAGGAAAAATAGGGAAATATAAAGTCGAATATACGTCCAAAGGATATTGAATCCTTCTTGGATCAATGGGAATCGAACACCGACCCTGCAAGAAGCAAGGCAGGTGAACCGACTCTAAAATTTTCCACTTACACCTTTAAAAAAAAAAGTAAAGGCATTTATATTTTAATTTTTTTGGGGTTTTCCGAAAATAGCAGCTTGGTAATAATTGAGTGACACTGAAGAGTTGAATATCAATTGCTATCACTCAACGCGAGTTGTATCAAGCACTTCAATCTCTACCTCTCTCTTTTGAGACGTTGTGTAGAGTGAAGCGAACATACAGATTCGTTCGATATCTCTCGTTATCATTATCGCATTCTCTATCACATTATCGGTCTCTCTCTTTCTCTCTCTCTCTCTCATCTTGGTCTTCTCTATCATATTCTTAAGTCTCTTTTATGCCTCTGTTCTTAGGTGTTTAAGTTTGCTCGCGATAATTAATTAGTGTTTCTCATTCAGGTCATTGGTTATTTTTACTGTTTCTCCTTCTGTTGTTCCCGTTTTGCCTGTTGATACCGTTTTGGTATATTGGGATTTTCGCTATTTCCTTCTCTTAGTGTTCATTCTCGCTATATATATATATATATATAATATTTTTTTTTTAATACCTAGAAGGGGTACCACCTCTGGTGCAAGTGTAGGGACCCATAGCCTCGGAGAAGAAAATAAAGAGTACTCAGAGAAGACCTTGTGGATCCTCACTGAACACTTTGATATTTTCTTCTCCTACCACCCCTATTCTTTTGGTATGTGTATATATATATATATATATATATATATATATATATATATATATATATATATATATATATATATATATATATATATATATATATATTACATAGACCAAATACATAAAAATCTTGAAGTCAATTATAAAATTTACCGTCTTAGACAGGTTCATTTTCCGTCAAAATTTGTCCCTTAACTTGAGCGATCTGAACTTTAACCCCGCTATTGGTGGAGAGGTCAATCCTGGCCTAATCCTATCAACCTGTAACCACCTGTTATACAGGTGTTTAACAGGTGCTGTATTTGCAACTCTCGTGTTTAGTCCGTGTTTAGTTATGTGGCCTCGTAGCCTGGTGGATAGCGCGCAGGACTCGTAATTCTGTGGCGCGGGTTCGATTCCCGCACGAGGCAGAAACAAATGGGCAAAGTTTCTTTCACCCTGAATGCCCCTGTTACCTAGCAGTAAATAGGTACCTGGGAGTTAGTCAGCTGTCACGGGTTGCTTCCTGGGGGTGGAGGCCTGGTCGAGGACCGGGCCGCGGGGACACTAAAGCCCCGAAATCATCTCAAGATAACCTCAAGAAGTCCTGGTGGTTAGTTGATGCAACAAAGCCCCGAAAAAGCTAAAAGAAAGCCCCCGAAATCATCTCAAGATAACCTCAAGATAACAAGATTGGTTGTTAAATACTAGTGAGAGAGACATCAGACACGTGTAACTCAGATATGTCACACATGTGACTTACAAGAGATATGTGACCAAAGTTGTTAGTCATTGCTAGTTATCAATCAATCTGTGAATCATCATTAAGAATGATGGATTTCGACGAATCCGTCGTTAAACAGCGAATGATTGGAAGGTGGGGGGCTAGGAGCCGATGCCCTACCCCCGCCAGTACATGTAGGTGAGACCATATAGGTGTATACAGACACACATTATTTCTAACATAATTTCGAGGATAAATTGCTCTCCTACCTTTAATGATACCTCATTCTCTCGCGAAGTTTGAGCAGATTTAAACTCCTATAAGACTAGTCAAGACTTTTTGGGTCAAGCTTTTTTTATCAACCTGTCATATTCAATTATTGGATGATTATAAGCCTTGCTGTGTCAAATCCATTGACAGAAACACCAGACAGGCCTGTGTCATATCCATTGACAGGAGCACCAGACAGGCCTGTGTCATATCCATTGACAGGAGCACCAGATAGGTCTGTGTCATATCCATTGACAGAAACACCAGACAGGACTGTGTCATATCCATTGACAGGAACACCAGATAGGTCTGTGTCATATCCATTGACAGAAACACCAGACAGGCCTGTGTCATATCCATTGACAGGAACACCAGATAGGTCTGTGTCATATCCATTGACAGGAACACCAGACAGGTCTGTGTCATATCCACTGACAGAAACACCAGATAGGTCTGTGTCATATCCATTGACAGAAACACCAGACAGGTCTGTGTCATATCCACTGACAGAAACACCAGATAGGTCTGTGTCATATCCATTGACAGAAACACCAGATAGGTCTGTGTCATATCCACTGACAGAAACACCAGATAGGTCTGTGTCATATCCATTGACAGAAACACCAGACTGGTCTGTGTCATATGACATGTCAGTCACAACATATCAGCATTTTGTAAATAATTCTTATCACAACAACATATTTATATATTGTTATTAATATCAATAACACCGGTAGCGCAATTATCAATTATAATTATTTTTAATGTAAATGATATAATATTTATTCATGACAGTGTTGATTACTTGGTAGAACACGGTAGAACAAGTTGGGCTCTGTTCTTATATTTTATCAGGGAGGGAATGGTATTAATTTATTGACTGTTATACGAGTTACAGTCATTAACGAGGTGGTTGAACTGTTAGTGTGACTGTATATGTTTTTAACGGCCAACAGGTTCCCTGAAACAAGGTTATTAATTGTGTGTGTGTGTGTGTGTTTAGCTTGAAACAACGCGTTGAAATTGCAATCTTCGTGCAAAAGCAATATCTATTTGTACTCACATTGATTGATTGATTGATGAAGATTAAGCCACCCAAGAGGTGGCACGGGCATGAATAGCCCGTAAGTGGTGGCCCTTTTGAGCCATTACCAGTATCAAGAGCTGATACTGGAGATCTGTGGAGGCGCAACTGCACCCTGCGTGACGGGAGATGTCTCCCGGACCAAGTGATGACTAAATGGTCGTACTCACATTGGTCCTCTCGTTCGGGTAGTTTGACCTCTTTGTTCGGTTAGTTTGACCTCTTTGTTCGGTTAGTTTGACCTCTTTGTTCGGTTAGTTTGACCTCTTTGTTCGGTTAGTTTGACCGCTTTGTTCGGTTAGTTTGACCTCTTTGTTCGGTTAGTTAGGTTTGTTTGTTTGTTTGTTTCAGAGGGCAGGTGTGGAGTGTGTGTGTGTGTGTTGGACTTCGTAAGTGTGGAGTGTCTATTGGACTTCCTGAAGTGAGGAGTGTGGTCTATTGAACTTTCTGAAGTGTAGAGTGTGTTTCTATTGAACTTCCTTAAGTGTGGAGTGTGTCTATTGAACTTTCTTAAGTGTGGAGTGTGTGTCTATTGAACTTTCTTAAGTGTGGAGTGTGTGTCTATTGAACTTTCTTAAGTGTGGAGTGTGTGTCTATTGAACTTCCTTAAGTGTGGAGTGTGTGTGTCTATTGAACTTCCTTAAGTGTTTCTATTGAACTTCCTCAAGTGTGGAGTGTGTCTATTGATCTTAAGTGTGGAGTGATTGTCTATTGAACTTCCTTAAGTGTTCATCGACACTTACACTGAGGTGTAATGTTCTTAGCAGTGAATGTACACTGATACTTCACTTTAGTTCAGGGTTACGTCTTGGACTAAATTATTCTCGCATGTTTTCAATAGATTTAAAGTACTTTTTTTGTACAACTTTAGACAAATTCCTGGATAAAAATCCCAAATTAGTGACGAGTACTGGATGATCTAATGTGTGAGTTGTGGTGTGTTATAACCCGGTCGGCCGAGCGGACAGCACGCTGGACTTGTGATCCTGTGGTCCTGGGTTCGATCCCAGGCACCGGCGAGAAACAATGGGCAGAGTTTCTTTCATCCTATGCCCCCTGTTACCTAGCAGTAAAATAGGTACCTGGGTGTTAGTCAGCTGTCACGGGCTGCTTCCCGGGGGTGGAGGCCTGGTCGAGGACCGGGCCGCGGGGACACTAAAGCCCCGAAATCATCTCAAGATAACCCTGTTACCTAGCAGTAAAATAGGTACCTGGGTGTTAGTCAGCTGTCACGGGCTGCTTCCTTGGGGTGGAGGCCTGGTCGAGGACCGGGCCGCGGGGACACTAAAGCCCCGAAATCATCTCAAGATAACCTCAAGATAAGATAGTGAAATAGTCTAGTGATTGATATTTTATAAATCTAATCAATTTCTTGAGATTTTCTGTCAGCTGTCTAGAAACTTGATTGGGTGTTATTGTTAGTTTTTTTGTAAGACAGCAATCAATTTACCTTTTTCCTTGTGGGATACGAACGTGGCGTCATTGTCCTGTAGACACAATGAGCCTGAGAGCAGCATTAAGGTGATTAACGATCTCTAAGATAAAGTTAAACGAGCTATCATCTTCATGGATCCAAGATGCTGCAATTAGTTTCTGCGCGTCGTAGATGTAAATGTTCCACTTAAGTGGTTCGATCAAGCTACACCCTGTAGTGTTTAATCCCTTTGCCCTATCCTAGGATACGTTATCCTAGGGTTATCTTGAGGTTATCTTGAGATGATTTCGGGGCTTTTTTTCTTAGTGTCCCCGCGGCCCGGTCCTCGACCAGGCCTCCACCCCCAGGAAGCAGCCCGTGACAGCTGACTAACACCCAGGTACCTATTTTACTGCTAGGTAACAGGAGCATAGGGTGAAAGAAACTCTGCCCATTGTTTCTCACAATGTGAGAGTGAACGCAATCCTTGACTGAACTGCCTTATTCCACACCCACACATGTGATTGAGTGTTCCACAGCCACACATGTGATTCAGTGTTCCACAGACACGCTAAAGTTTAGAAAAAAATTGAGTTTATTTCAATTTAGAAAAAAACATATTTTTGTATCAATGATTTAAAACTAAAAATATTTCTTCGCCTTATAGGTATTTCCAAAACACACACATACACGCACATACACACACACACACACACACACACACACACACACACACACACACACACACACACACACACACACATATACACACACACACACACACACACACACACACACACACACACATAGACACACACACACACACATACACATACACACACACACACACACACACACACACACACACACACACACACACACACACACACACACACACAGACACACACACACACATATATACACACACACAGTGGTGTGTGTGTGTGTGTGTATGTGTTAGAAGAGTCAGGGGAGGGTTAAGAGGGTTAGTGTATGTGGAGACATGATCACCACCTACAAAATTCTCAGGGGAATTGATAGGGTGGACAAAGACCTACTCTTTAACACTGGTGGTACACGAACAAGGGGACACAGGTGGAAACTGAGTACCCACATGAGCCACAGAGACGTTAGAAAGAACTTTTTCAGTGTCAGAGTAGTTAACAGATGGAATGCACTAGGAAGTGATGTGGTGGAGGCTGACTCCATACACAGTTTCAAATGTAGATATGATAGAGCCCAATAGGCTCAGGAACCTGTACACCAGTTGATTGACAGTTGAGAGGCGGGACCAAAGAGCCAGAGCTCAACCCCCGCAAGCACAACTAGGTAAGTACAGTGTTCTGAACTACTTAAGGTTAAACTGCTCACCAAACAACCGCAAGGAGACGAAATCCAGTACTAATTACCCCTCCCCCCCCTAAGATCAGTGACCTCATCTTTGTCTAGAAGATGACATTTGCCTAATTTGACTATAATTACTATCCACGTGGATAGTTATACCTCCCTTGTATTTCATCCTTGTATCCCAAACTTGTATTCCATCCTTGTATCCCATACTTGAATTTCGTTCTTGTATCCCATACTTGTATTCCATCCTTGTATCCCATACTTGTATTCCATCCTTGTATCCCAAACTTGTATTCCATCCTTGTATCCCAAACTTGTATTCCATCCTTGTATCCCAAACTTGTATTCCATCCTTATATTCCATACTTGTATTCCATCCTTATATTCCATACTTATATTCCATCCTTATATTCCATACTTGTATTCCATCCTTATATTCCATACTTATATTCCATCCTTATATTCCATACTTATATTCCATCCTTATATTCCATACTTATATTCCATCCTTGTATTCCAACCTTTCATTCAATTCATGTATTTTTCTATTTCTTTTTCTATTTCTAATTTTGTGTTCTAGTCTAATTATAAAATAGATTTTGTATTTCGTCTAGTGATAGAATATATAAAAAGATAGATTTATAGACTTTAGATGTTACAAAGAGTTTGTTTATGTCCAATTGTTTCGTAATCAGATTAGCTAGAATGTTCATTATTAGAAATGAACATTCTTTGTTATTAATGTTATTATAGAATGTCAGGAAAATGTTCGAAACCAACTGTTCATATTCTGTTCATATTCTTTCCCAGAAAAGAATGTTCACCTGACTTGAACATTCTTGAGCAAGAATGTTCTTCTCACTTCGAAGGCATAGAACATTGAACACATTTTCGTTCTTCTCTCCCCTAACTGAATGTTCATCTGTTCATCTTCATGTCCCGTAGTTACAGAATGTTCACATCACTTACGTTCATCATGTCCGGAGAGAACAGAACGTTCACATGACCCATTGTTCACTCCAGACCGTCGAAGGTGTTCACCAGAGATCCAGAAATGAACAAATTCATCCTTGAATCGTACAGATAATTCCTTGAATGAGTGATAAGAGATAACAGAAGGATGTTCCTTTCCCATCCACACCTCAATATAATGGAACAGGATAACCACTTCATCTTTTCCACTATTTCCACTATACCTCTTTTTTTTTTTTGCATATCACTATCCCACCATGGAAAAGGGAATGAGTGACAACCCATTCCACTTTCCCATCTTAACTAATAGCGATGGCTCACACCGAACTCGACCCCTCCCAAGATAAACATGTTTTAAAACACTGATTTAACACCTAATTTGTATGGTTAAACTATGGTTTAATAATGTAGTATATCTATATCAAACTCATACTTAGAGAATGGGAAAAGAAACGGGTCAGTCAAAATATATTCACTGGTATATGTTTTTCCAGACTTCGTAAATGAGTGGTATGTCACACTATGTTATACTGTGTTACACTATGCCCCACTGTGTCACTGTAATTATCTGTTCCGGACTCTCACAGTGGGACATGAATCATTGCACTCTCATTTCTCACTATCATTTAACATAAATAGTGGTATATTTCACAGCAGAAACAGTGATATATTTCACAGTTACTGATATATTTCCTTGATTACGTCACTGTTCATTGTAACTACACCATCACGTGATCACTAAAATAATGCAATGAACTCAACTTCAAAGCTACATTTCAGGCTATTGTAGTCACCAGCCTACTGTATTCTCCGGGGGAGATACAACGCATAATTTCTTTCCACCAGCTAAAGAAATATATATTGTATTTACATGTACAAAAATCACATAATTTTCCACCAACAGCACAACTTAATCATCGCTTTCAATGAATGGAATGTGAAAATAACTGATATTGATATTCCAGAGAATATACTTGTGAAATAGGCAATTCTTGACCACCGGCAAATAGGGAGGGTCCTTTTGGGCCAATGGTGGTTCTCAATTAAGGGTGAACCATTAACGCTGAACTACTAACTACGACCCAATAGCAATGGTCCACCTCGTTAGCCAAACGTCTCCCCAAACAAGCACAGTTAAAAGTTACACTATCTTTCAGACAAAGAATAGTTAACTTGTACGACACTTTGCCTAACGAACTCCAAGACAAATCAAAGTCTGGTGTCACAGAGTTATTGAGGCGCAGAAAATGACACTGAATCAGTCATATATTACAAAAAAGTCGACGAAACAATTCGATGGAAACTTGCGATGTTCCCGATAATTCCAGAATTTTGTTTTCCTGTTCAGAGGAGGATACTGGAACCTCCTGGAATCCATGAGGCTTCCTGGAATCACTAAAGAGCCTCCTGGAATCCATATGAGGCTTCCTGGAATCACTAAAGAGCCTCCTGGAATCCATATGAGGCTTCCTGGAATCACTAAAGAGCCTTCTGGAATTCATAGAAGGCTTCCTGGAATCACTAAAGAGCCTCTTGGAATCACTAAAGAGCCTCCTGGAATCCATATGAGGCTTCCTGGAATCACTAAAGAGCCTCCTGGAATTCATAGGAGGCTTCCTGGAATCACTAAAGAGCCTCCTGGAATTCATTGGAGGCTTCCTGGAATCACTAAAGAGCCTCCTGGAATTCATAGGAGGCTTCCTGGAATCACTAAAGAGCCTCCTGGAATCCATATGAGGCTTCCTGGAATCACTAAAGAGCCTCCTGGAATCCATATGAGGCTTCCTGGAATCACTAAAGAGCCTCCTAGAATCCATAGGAGGCTTCCTGGAATCCATATGAGGCTTCCTGGAATCACTAAAGAGCCTCCTGGAATTCATAGGAGGCTTCCTGGAATCACTAAAGAGCCTCCTGGAATCCATATGAGGCTTCCTGGAATCACTAAAGAGCCTCCTGGAATTCTAAGGAGCTTCCTGGAATCCCCTGGAAGCTGGAATCGCTCAAGAGCCTCAGCGGAGTCCCTCTCTAGGGAAAAGAGGCTGAGGGGAAAGAGTATAGAGCATTGTATGGCTCTAAGTACCGGAGGTGGTTGTGTGTGGTTGTGTGTGTGTGTTTGTGTGTGTGTGGTGGCCGCACGCAAGAGCACACACCCGCTCCGCACTCTCTCACACACACTACTGACTCCCAACTCAGCATCCCCCACTCGCGTCTCTGCCAGAGCCACCACCACCACCACCACTACCACCCCTGCCGCTGCCACTACCACCCCCGCCGCTGCCATTACCGCCACTATCGCCACCACCACCACCACTCCTACCACCACCACCACCACCACCACCACCACCACCACCACTACCACCACCACCACCTCCACCACTACCACCACCACCACCACCACCACTACCACCACCACCACCACCACTACCACCACCACCACCACCACTACCACCACCACCACCACCACCACCATTACCACTGCAGCCAACAGGATAAACTGGACAATCCCTTGAGAGGTAATGGGCCCCATCACCCATTTCCCATTACCACGCGGGCTAATGTGGGGTACCCAATACAGATTTAGCTACTCAGAACGAAGTGTCCATGTAGCACGGGCTATGGTGATCCCGTAAGGTAGCAATTACAGCCATAACCCCTAGGTCTAAAGTAGGGGCCGTCAATCACGTGTCACTCAGCCACAGCAGGACATAAAAATTAAGGAAAGCGCAGGTCTAACGACCCTTCAGAGCCAGCTAAATGGTGATCCGAGTCAACTGGTAGTTAGTACTGGCTGAATTGATGCAATTGCGGGCTATTCATGCCCGTGCCACCTCCTTGGGTGGCTTAATCTTCATCTTGAGGTTATCTTGAGGTTATCTTGAGATGATTTCGGGGCTTTAGTGTCCCCGCGGCCCGGTCCTCGACCAGGCCTCCACCCCCAGGAAGCAGCCCGTGACAGCTGACTAACACCCAGGTACCTATTTTACTGCTAGGTAACAGGGGCATAGGCTGAAACTCTGCCCATTGTTTCTCGCCGGCGCCTGGCATCGAACCCAGGACCACAGGATCACAAGTCCAGTGTGCTGTCCGCTCGGCCGACCGGCTCCCCCATCAATCAATTCATGTTGCAACTTGATTAACCCCAAAGACCAAGTAACTTAAAACGTCGATATCACGGTGGTTCTAAGTTCACTACACCACCGAAAAATTAACGTTGTCACCGGAAGCGAAACAAAAATTGACTTTAGCGTAGAAACAAGGTGCAAAAAAAGCAGCAAAAAGGTCAGGAACCGCTGGGAAAACCGGGCCCTGGAGCTTAAGCCCAACCCGTAGGTCAAACAAGGAATTACTCTAGCAGAGTGCAGCCCAAACACTCAGGCTTCTCGGTGTTTGCAAGACCCAAACAAGCACAGGCAGAAAACTACCGGGGCTCGTATAATCACTTAACCTTTTCTTGTTTACTTAATTGCTCAATTTTTTACTTATAATTGCTAAGATGCTAAATTCCTTCAAAGAGAGGAGGCATACGAGGAGGACAAGAGCTATTAAATGCACTTAAAGAGGCGGGACCCAAGAGCCAGAGCTCAACCCCCGCCCCAGCAAGCACAACTTGGTGAGGACACATGCTCCATTAGTTAACTATCTTAACTACCCCCACCCCGTTTCCACGTCAACAGCTGACTATCTTAACTACCCAATAGCTAACTATCTTAACTACCCAACAGCTAACTATCTTAACTACCCAATAGCTGACTATCTTAACTACCCAACAGCTAACTATCTTAACTACCCAACAGCTAACTATCTTAACTACCCAACAGCTAACTATCTTAACTACCCAACAGCTAACTATCTTAACTACCCAACAGCTAACTATCTTAACTACCCAACAGCTAACTATCTTAACTACCCAAAAGGGAACTATCTTAACTACCCAACAGGCAACTATATCTTAACTACCCAACAGGTAACTTATCTTAACTACCCCCCCCCCTTTCCACGTCAACAGGCAACTACTGCTGTAGCAATTACCGAGTCACTCAAACAGTCTAAGATAATTAACTAATTAACACATTAAGCACAGAGATAACTCCAGTCATCTCCTTCACCACACAAAGCACTTTACTAAGAAATTATTGATGAATGCAGAGGAGTGATGAACACTGTAACTCATCAATTTGATCATTCTTACTCATCATTTGATCAAATGATCAATTCTTACTAATCAAATTTGATCAGTGATGATCTTGTCCGCGGGCAAAAACTGGTCCACAAATGGAATAAAATACACGACTTTGAACTCATCAAATGACGAGTTAACGAACTCATCAAACGACAGGTTAACGAACACACAAAAAACGGGATAACGAACGCATAGAAAACGGATTAACGAACGCATCAAGCACCAAATTTAAGGCACCTAATCTAATACCAAACATTCAATCTATTTTCTTTTTATCTACTATCGCTATCGTTACTAATTCACAGTGTATTATTAATGTATATCATAACTTGATTACTGTATATGTATACTTGTATATATCCTTGTATACTCTTTTATACTAGTCCAACACACACACACACACACACACACACACACACACACACACACACACACACACACACACACACACACACACACACACACACACACACACGCACACACACACACACAGGACCAAAGAGCCAAAGCTCAACCCCCGCAAGCACAAATAGGCGAGTACACACACACACACACACACACACACACACAGGGGGCCTCGTAGCCTGGTGGATAGCGCGCAGGACTCGTAATTCTGTGGCGCGGGTTCGATTCCCGCACGAGGCAGAAACAAATGGGCAAAGTTTCTTTCACCCTAAGTGCCCCTGTTACCTAGCAGTAAATAGGTACCTGGGAGTTAGTCAGCTGTCACGGGCTGCTTCCTGGGGTGTGTGTGTGTGGTGTGGAAAAAAAAAAAAAAAAAGTAGTTAGTAAACAGTTGATTGACAGTTGAGAGGCGGGCCGAAAGAGCAAAGCTCAACCCCCGCAAAACACAACTAGTAAACACACACACACACACAGACACACACACACACACACACACACACACACACACACACACCAAAGATGAAGTCAAACACGAGAGTAGAAGAAAGATCGCTCCTTTGCACGAAGATTGCAAATGCAACGCGTCGTTGTATCCAAAATACACCCAATTATAGACCTTGTTTTGGTAACCGGTTGGCCGTCATAACAATCACACTAACAGCTCAAACACCCAGTTAATAACTGCATAACAGCACCTGTGACAGGTAAAAAAAAAAACATTTCAGCATAGGTAAAAAAAATTCCACCATATTTCAGCATATATCAACAACAGAGCAAAACCTGTTCTGTTTTTCCTCAAGCAAGTAATCAAGAATAAAATAAAAACAGGAAATAGAATAATGAATAACTGAAGATAACAAAAATGAAAAATACATTAACTAATGTATTCTGGATTTGCTATCTCCTTCTCTCTGTCCAACCACTTGGGCTGGACGGTAGAGCGACGGTCTCGCGTCATGCAGGTCGGCGTTCAATCCCCACAGACCGTCCCAAAGTGATTGGGGCACCATTCCTTTCCCCCCGTCCCATCCCAAATCCTTATCCTGACCCCTTCCCAGTGCTAAATAATCGTCAATATACTGACAGTTTTTAGGGTAACGAGCAGCGACCCTAACAAGCTAGTTGGGTAATTTAGGCTCGTTCGCTCCTCGTATAACAAAAGTTTCATTTTTAACGTTTCTAGCTAGAAAAACTACTTAAAATTTGACGTTTAATAGATACAAATACCAACTTTTGTTCCATGAGTATGTATATATATATATATATATATATATATATATATATATATATATATATATATATATATATATATATATATATATATATATAGAAGGGGTACCATCTCTGATGCAAGTGTAGGGACCCATAGCCCTATATATATATATATATATATATATATATATATATATATATATATATATATATATATATATATATATATATATAAACGAACACAACAATAAAATACTTAATAATCAGTGCAAAAAGCGAAAAGCAGTAATATGCAAATTTTCCCAGAACCACTTTTCATTAATTTTTCTCATAATTCTGGTGCCTGCATTGGCTTTCAAAAAGCAGGGGAGGATAGTGTGGCCGTAACTAGTGGATAGTACCACTATTTTCGGCGGTAACTAGTGGATAGTACCACTATTTTCGGCGGTAACTAGTGGATAGTACCACTATTTTCGGCGGTAACTAGTGGATAGTACCACGATTTTCGGCGGTAACTAGTGGATAGTACCACTATCCTCGGCCGTAACTAGTGGATAGTACCACTATCCTCGGCCGTAACTAGTGGATAGTACCACTATCCTCGGCAGTAACTAGTGGATAGTACCACTATCCTCGGCCGTAACTAGTGGATAGTACCACTATCCTCGGCCGTAACTGGTGGATAGTACCACTATCCTCGGCCGTAACTAGTGGATAGTACCACTATTTTCGGCCGTAACTAGTGGATAGTACCACTATCCTCGGCCGTAACTAGTGGATAGTACCACTATCCTCGGCGCTAACTAGTGGATAGTACCACTATTTTCTACTTCTATAAGAGTGGGAGGAGGGTTCCCATATTGCCTTATCTACAGGAATAGTGAGAGGGTGTTATAAAGCCTACCCTTGATCAACCAGGCTGTGATTCGTACGTCAGGCTGCGAGCAGCCGCGTCCAACAGCCTGGTTGGCCAGTCTAGCAACCAGGAGGCCTGGTTAGAGACCGGGCCGCGGGGATGCTAAGCCCCGGAAGCACCTCAAGGTAAGGTAACCTCTTCCTGTTATGTGAAGGGGGTACAATATTACCATCCCACTTATCTTTCTATCATCTTTTGTTGGTTCCGAGGATCAATGTCCCCGCGGCCCGGTCTCTGACCATCCCCCCCTGGTTGGTGGTTCGGTCAACCCCCCCCCCTCCTAGGTAGGAAAGGGGTTCAATAAACCCCCTACGCTTCCTAGTCAAGTAGAAGGGGTTTCATACTATCACTCCCCCCCCCTTTCCCAGAAATGGAAAAGGAGCCCCCCTTTTCCATTCTCCCTATAGCAACCCCCTTCCCTTTTCCCCCTTACACGGGAGACAGGATTCTGTCGTACCCTATTACCCCTTAATCTGGAGGTAGGAGTTTCATATCCCCCTTCCATCTCTCCTAAGGGGTTAAGAAGGAATGTCATATTTTGTCTATATATATATATATATATATATATATATATATATATATATATATATATATATATATATATATATATATATATAATATCTTTAAATATTTAAGACCTAAGAGGACAATATTGCTTAATTTCATCCTTCAAACAGCAAGTTGTGTTAACTTAAGTAACCCAACTTAACCCACAACCAACTTAACCTTACTTATAGAGACACACTTACAAGCAGAAGATAATCATTTGACACTTTACACAAGAAAAATAAGTTCCTTAAATGCTAGTTAATGCTAGCTTAAATGTTAGTTCCTTAAATGCTAAATGCTAGTTAATGCTAGCTTAAATGTTAGTTCCTTAAATGCTAGTTAAAACAGCACTTATAACCTAAAACAAGATGAAGCCCAATGAAAATACAACAGGTTGTATTACTTTTAGCACATCTTGGACCATGGGAACATCTGGGGCGACGCTGAACGCAGGTTCGATCCCAATTCCGTGCTCCAAAGATGTTTTTTTTTCCAAAAAGCATTGTTTCGCAAGACAAAATCGATTCCAAAGATAGTTTATCATGTATAAACCACTAAACTAGACGAGTAGGTAAGTCAGTTATATCGACATCTGTTTTTGGAGAGAATTGAGGAGAGGCAGCGCATTCTCTCTTGTGTTGAACGCGATTGGGGAATCCGGGAAGGTATTGAAACTTGTGAATGCAAAAGTGGAACTGAAAATTGAATGGGTTAGGTAAGTTTATCACTTGAAGTTGGGCTCAGTTTGTACTCACCTAGTTGTGGTTGCGGGGGTTGAGCTCTGGCTCTTTGGTCCCGCCTCTCAACCGTTAATCAACAGGTGTACAGGTTCCTGAGCCTACTGGGCTCTGTCATATCTACACTTGAAACTGTGTATGGAGTCAGCCTCCACCACATCACTGCCTAATGCATTCCATTTGTCCATTTGTGTGTGTGTGTGTGTGTGTGTGTGTGTGTGTGTGTGTGTGTGTGTGTGTAATTCCCGTAGTGGGTTTAATTCTTGTAACCTTTCCTCATATCTCCTACCTCTCAACTCTGGGACTAGTCTGGTGGCATAACTCGGAATCTTCTTTAACTCTGTTTTGTGTTTAACTATGTATAGACTCCAGGCTGGAGCTGCATACTCCAGGATTGGTCTGACATATGTGGTATACAAGATCCTGAATGAATCTTTACGCAAGTTTCTAAAGGCAGTTTCTTATGTTAGCCAGCCTGCATACGCCGCTGATGATATTCTCTTGATGTGGGCTGCAAGGGACAGGTTCGGTGTGATATCAACCCCCAAAACTTTCGACTTGACTCTTGAAGGATTTCACCTCCCAGATGGTACCTTGTGTTCAGCCTCCTGCTGAACTTTAACTTTAGCTTTAGCTTTAACTTTAGCTGCCTCGTCCATACGAGGCAGCTCCTATTGGTACATATAAGGCAGCTGCTATTGGCCCATACGAGGCAGCTCCTATTGGTCCATACGAGGCAGCTGCTATTGGTCCATACGAGGCAGCTCCTATTGGTCCATACGAGGCAGCTGCTATTGGTCCATACGAGGCAGCTCCTATTGGTCCATACGAGGCAGGTCCTATTGGTCCATACGAGGCAGCTCCTATTGGTCCATACGAGGCAGCTCCTATTGGTCCATACGAGGCAGCTCCTATTGGTCCATACGAGGCAGCTGCTATTGGTCCATACGAGGCAGCTGCTATTGGTCCATACGAGGCAGCTGCTATTGGTCCATACGAGGCAGCTCCTATTGGTCCATACGAGGCAGCTCCTACTGGCCCATACGAGGCAGCCCCTATTTATATCCACTCAAACTCACATATATGTCTAATCTACCCTTAAAACAATCCAATGATCCCACATCAATTCTGTTTCCCGGAAATTTGTTCCATAAACCAACAACCCTGTTTCCAAGCCAGTATTTACCCAGGTCTTTCCTGAATCGAGACATCTCAAACCGTCAGGAGCGTGACAGGGCAACTGTCTGTCTGTCTACTGTCTGTGGAGTGGCAGAGTGTCTCTCTGTCTGCCGCAGGACCACAGATATGTCTTGCTGTCTGTCTGAGCCACTATCCCGTATTGATTCATGTGTAGCTATCACTCTCAAGCTAAATATACGACGATATCTTCCACATATTCACGCGATAGCGTGTGAGTATAGGGACGATATCGTCGTTTGGGCACTTGGGCACTTGTATGAGGCTCATCCTCATACAAGTGCCCAAGTATGAGATGAGTTATGAGTTACAGTTATGAGTGAGAGCAAGATGATATCTTCACCTTACTCACAGGTAATATGAGACTGTTTGTACAGTTAACACACTTGACTGTTAAGCAACTAACTGTGCCTGAAAGAGCGTGGACATTGTACTCATCTAGTTGTGCTTGCAGGGGTTGAATTCTAGCTCTTTGGACCCGCCTCTCAACTGTCAATCAAGTGATTTGTATATCTTTTCACACACACACAACCAGGAAGCAGCTCGTAGCAGCTGTCTAACTCCCAGGTACCTATTTACTGCTAGGTGAACAGGTGCATCAGGGGTGAAATAAACTCTGCCCATTTGTTTCCACGGGGGGGATTGTGCATTTCGAAGGCAGTTCTATACGTGACCATTAAAAATAAACGAACAGTTTAGACTGTGTTCGAATTCCTCTCCCACATACACACCGAACTCTCACCCTCTTCCATCTTCCCCTCTCACCCTCTTCCATGTCCTCTCTCCCTGCTCAACTGCTGCCTGACTCGTGCATCAATTTCTCTCCCAGTGGTTCCCAATCAAACGTCAATTTGTTCAATTTAAAGCGGCCAGATAGAAATTGAAAAAAAAACTGTGTAGTAGTTAAAGTTTCGAACGCTGGAACCCCATGGTTGGTGAACCTGGATGCTGGAACCCCATGGTTGGTGAACCTGGATGCTGGAACCCCATGGTTGGTGAACCTGGATGCTGGAACCCCATGGTTGGTGAACCTGGATGCTGGAACACCATGGTTGGTGAACCTGGATGCTGGAACCCCATGGTTGGTGAACCTGGATGCTGGAACCCCATGGTTGGTGAACCTGGATGCTGGAACCCCATGGTTGGTGAACCTGGATGCTGGAACCCCATGGTTGGTGAACCTGGATGCTGGAACCCCATGGTTGGTGAACCTGGATGCTGGAACCCCATGGTTGGTGAACCTGGATGCTGGAACCCCATGGTTGGTGAACCTGGATGCTGGAACCCCATGGTTGGTGAACCTGGATGCTGGAACCCCATGGTTGGTGAACCTGGATGCTGGAACCCCATGGATGGTGAACCTGGATGCTGGAACCCCATGGTTGGTGAACCTGGATGCTGGAACCCCATGGTTGGTGAACCTGGATGCTGGAACCCCATGGTTGGTGAACCTGGATGCTGGAACCCCATGGTTGGTGAACCTGGATGCTGGAACCCCATGGTTGGTGAACCTGGATGCTGGAACCCCATGGTTGGTGAACCTGGATGCTGGAACCCCGTGGTTGGTGAACCTGGATGCTGGAACCCCATGGTTGGTGAACCTGGATGCTGGAACCCCATGGTTGGTGAACCTGGATGCTGGAACCCCATGGTTGGTGAACCTGGATGCTGGAACCCCATGGTTGGTGAACCTGGGTGCTGGAACCCCATGGTTGGTGAACCTGGGTGCTGGAACCTCACTATCTCTAAAACCAACCAAATTCATCAACTATTTACGAAACCTGTGCATCTTTTCCGAGTCATTGGCGGCTTTATTTACATTTATTAATGAGTTCACAAGCTTAATAACTTCACAACCTAAGGTTGTTATTGTTATAAACAACCTAGTAGGGCTTCGGAGCTCGTAATATTGTTTATATATGTAAAGAATGCTGTTATTAGTGAGAGAAGATGTACTGGTTTCGTAAATTGTATTCTGTCATTTCATACTAATGCGTTTCGTACTGATTTCATCATCCTCTGATGTGCTGTGTGTGTGTGTATGTGTGTGTGTGTGTGTGTGTGTGTGTGTGTGTGTGTGTGTGTGTGTGTGTGTGTGTGTGTGTGTGTGTGTGCGTGTGTGTGTGCGTGTGTGTGTGTGCGTGTGTGTGTGTGTGTGTGTGTGTGTGTGTGTGAGTATGTGAGTATGTGTGTGTGAATATATATTCCATCACAAATATACTCAAGCTCAGCATGAATGCCACACACACATATATACACTAGCTACATATACACAAGTAACATATACACATATGAGAGAGCTGGGGCCAGCATGCAGCCATCAACGCATCAACGGTCTCCACATCAACTGTCCAGGCTCCGTAACTACCACCAATTGCCCTAACAACCCACAATCGTCCCAAACTTCCAGCATTACCAGGTTCCCTTCGAGGCTGTCTTGAGGTCCTTCAGTGTCTTGCAGCACTACAGGAGGTCCTTCAGTGTCTTGCAGCACTACAGGAGGTCCTTCACTGTCTTGCAGCACTACAGGAGGTCCTTCAGTGTCTTGCAGCACTACAGGAGGTCCTTCAGTGTCTTGCAACACTAGAGGAGGTCCTTCAGTGTCTTGCAGCACTACAGGAGGTCCTTCACTGTCTTGCAGCACTACAGGAGGTCCTTCAGTGTCTTGCAGCACTACAGGAGGTCCTTCAGTGTCTTGCAGCACTACAGGAGGTCCTTCAGTGTCTTGCAGCACTAGAGGAGGTCCTTCAGTGTCTTGCAACACTAGAAGAGGTCCTTCAGTGTCTTGCAGCACTACAGGAGGTCCTTCAGTGTCTTGCAGCACTACAGGAGGTCCTTCAGTGTCTTGCAGCACTAGAGGAGGTCCTTCAGTGTCTTGCAACACTAGAGGAGGTCCTTCAGTGTCTTGCAGCACTAGAGGAGGTCCTTCACTGTCTTGCAGCACTACAGGAGGTCCTTCAGTGTCTTGCAACACTAGAGGAGGTCCTTCAGTGTCTTGCAGCATTAGAGGAGGTCCTTCACTGTCTTGCAGCACTACAGGAGGTCCTTCAGTGTCTTGCAACACTAGAGGAGGTCCTCCAGTGTCTTGCAGCACTACAGGAGGTCCTTCAGTGTCTTGCAGCACTACAGGAGGTCCTTCAGTGTCTTGCAGCACTAGAGGAGGTCCTTCAGTGTCTTGCAGCACTACAGGAGGTCCTTCACTGTCTTGCAGCACTACAGGAGGTCCTTCAGTGTCTTGCAGCACTACAGGAGGTCCTTCAGTGTCTTGCAGCACTACAGGAGGTCCTTCAGTGTCTTGCAGCACTACAGGAGGTCCTTCAGTGTCTTGCAGCACTAGAGGAGGTCCTTCAGTGTCTTGCAACACTAGAGGAGGTCCTTCAGTGTCTTGCAGCACTACAGGAGGTCCTTCACTGTCTTGCAGCACACAGGAGGTCCTTCAGTGTCTTGCAGCACTAGAGGAGGTCCTTCACTGTCTTGCAGCACTACAGGAGGTCCTTCAGTGTCTTGCAACACTAGAGGAGGTCCTTCAGTGTCTTGCAGCACTACAGGAGGTCCTTCAGTGTCTTGCAGCACTACAGGAGGTCCTTCAGTGTCTTGCAGCACTACAGGAGGTCCTTCAGTGTCTTGCAGCACTACAGGAGGTCCTTCAGTGTCTTGCAGCACTACAGGAGGTCCTTCAGTGTCTTGCAACACTAGAGGAGGTCCTTCAGTGTCTTGCAGCACTAGAGGAGGTCCTTCACTGTCTTGCAGCACTACAGGAGGTCCTTCAGTGTCTTGCAGCACTAGAGGAGGTCCTTCACTGTCTTGCAGCACTACAGGAGGTCCTTCAGTGTCTTGCAACACTAGAGGAGGTCCTTCAGTGTCTTGCAACACTAGAGGACGTCCTTCAGTGTCTTGCAACACTAGAGGAGGTCCTTCAGTGTCTTGCAGCACTACAGGAGGTCCTTCAGTGTCTTGCAGCACTACAGGAGGTCCTTCAGTGTCTTGCAGCACTAGAGGAGGTCCTTCAGTGTCTTGCAACACTAGAGGAGGTCCTTCAGTGTCTTGCAGCACTAGAGGAGGTCCTTCACTGTCTTGCAGCACTACAGGAGGTCCTTCAGTGTCTTGCAGCACTAGAGGAGGTCCTTCACTGTCTTGCAGCACTACAGGAGGTCCTTCAGTGTCTTGCAACACTAGAGGAGGTCCTTCAGTGTCTTGCAGCACTAGAGGAGGTCCTTCACTGTCTTGCAGCACTACAGGAGGTTCTTCAGTGTCTTGCAACACTAGAGGAGGTCCTTCAGTGTCTTGCAGCACTACAGGAGGTCCTTCAGTGTCTTGCAGCACTACAGGAGGTCCTTCAGTGTCTTGCAGCACTAGAGGAGGTCCTTCAGTGTCTTGCAACACTAGAGGAGGTCCTTCAGTGTCTTGCAGCACTAGAGGAGGTCCTTCACTGTCTTGCAGCACTACAGGAGGTCCTTCAGTGTCTTGCAGCACTAGAGGAGGTCCTTCACTGTCTTGCAGCACTACAGGAGGTCCTTCAGTGTCTTGCAACACTAGAGGAGGTCCTTCAGTGTCTTGCAGCACTAGAGGAGGTCCTTCACTGTCTTGCAGCACTACAGGAGGTCCTTCAGTGTCTTGCAGCACTAGAGGAGGTCCTTCAGTGTCTTGCAACACTAGAGGAGGTCCTTCAGGTGTCTTAAAACACTAGAGGAGGTCCTTCACTGTCTTGAAACACTAGAGGAGGTCCTTCAGTGTCTTGCAGCACTAGAGGAGGTCCTTCACTGTCTTGAAACACTAGAGGAGGTCCTTCACTGTCTTGAAACACTAGAGGAGGTCCTTCAGGTGTCTTGCAACACTAGAGGAGGTCCTTCAGGTGTCTTGAAACACTAGAGGAGGTCCTTCAGGTGTCTTGAAACACTAGAGGAGGTCCTTCAGGTGTCTTGAAACACTAGAGGAGGTCCTTCAGGTGTCTTGAAACACTAGAGGAGGTCCTTCAGGTGTCTTGAAACACTAGAGGAAGTCCTTCAGGTGTCTTGAAACACTAGAGGAGGTCCTTCAGGTGTCTTGAAACACTAGAGGAGGTCCTTCAGGTGTCTTGAAACACTAGAGGAGGTCCTATGAACGAAGCTCACTGAAGCCTCTGAACGAAGCTCACTGAAGCCTATCAACGAAGCTCACTGAAGCCTATGAACGAAGCTCACTGAAGCCTATGAACGAAGCTAACTGAAGCCTCTGAACGAAGCTCACTGAAGCCTATGAACGAAGCTCACTGAAGCCTCTGAACGAAGCTTACTGAAGCCTCCTGCTTCAGCAGCCTCCCTGACTAAGGCGAAGCAGGGACCCCACCTGTCTCCATTACCTTCCAGAGCAGTAGAGAGTTCCCTCTCTCCCTCTCTCTCTCTCCCTCCCTCCCTCTCTCCCTTTATCTCTCCCCCACGCCACCACCTGCCTCTTTCCTCCACCAGTATCACCACCACTACCACCACTACCACCACCACTACCACCACCACTACCACCACTCCCTCGTATGGGGCTTCCTTAGGGACGTTCGTCAGGTAAACAATTCCCAGCTTTATAGCCTCTATCCACATGACGCAAAATGGGGTACGACCCATTTTTATATTACGTTCTTCTCCACTACCCAACCCAAAAATAGGGTATACCCCTATCTTATACAGCCCTACAGAAAATGAGGTATACCCCTATCTTATACAGCCCTACAGAAAATGAGGTATACCCCTTTCTTATACAGCCCTACAGAAAATGAGGTATACCTCATCCTATAGAGCCCTACAGAAAATGAGGTATACCCCATCTTATAGAGCCCTACAGAAAATGAGGTATACCCCATCTTATACAGGCCTACAGAAAATGAGGTATACCCCATCTTATACAGGCCTACAGAAAATGAGGTATACCCCATCTTATACAGCCCTACACAAAATGAGGTATACCCCATCTTATACAGCCCTACACAAAATAGGGTATACCTATTTACCTATTGATACACAAAATAGGGTATGTATGTATATCAGTACAAAATAAGCCGCCACAGTAGTGGAAAGATGTAGGGGTTTCGCCAGTGGATGAATCGAGGTGTAGGAGGCATGAATATTAGAGGTCTGTGAGAGAGAGAATATGAGAGAGAGAGAGAGAGAGAGAGAGAGAGAGAGAGAGAGAGAGAGAGAGAGAGAGAGAGAGAGAGAGAGAGAGAGAGAGAGAGAGAGAGAAGCAACTCTCATATCCACATCCACTACATTTCATCTACCGTTCGTCAATCAAAAACTCTACGGTGTTACAGCGCCTGATTTGACTACACAAGCGACTGCCTTGTCAGCTTCCTCGTAAGCTCAAGTTAGAACTCCAGCTTATACCCAACTTTTGTAGTATTAGGACTTAATTAAGTTGGAGAGAAGTCAAGTTTAGCAGAAGTTAAGTTGGGTAGAAGTATTCCTGTTTTTTTAATAATTTATCTCTTTATCTTATAATTCCTTTCGCATTATTTTAAATTTCTTGGTTATCTTCTTTCTCTTTCTTTCTATTTTTCTCCTTCAATCCTCATCCTCTCTCTCTCTTTCATTCACATTATGATAACATTTTTTATCTTCAGTTCTCCAATTCTTCCCTCTTTCTATTCTTCCCTCCTCCTTCTATTCTTCCCTTCTTCTATTCTTCCCTCCTCCTCCTCTTCCTTCTCCTCCTTCCCCTCTTCCTCCTCCTCCCTCCCCCCCCCTTCTTCAGTAATTACCCTCCTAGTTGGATAATTTCTTTCTAACCATTATTTCTTTAAACTTTGTTGACTCAAATTGCTCGTCACCGTAACTATAACACTCTTTCAAGTACCAGCGCACGCACGCACGCACACACACGCACACACACACACACACGCACGCACGCACACACACACACACACACACACACACACACACACACACACACGCGCACACACACACACACACACACACACACACACACACACACACACACACACACACACACACACTCACACACACGCACACATACACACACACACACACACACACACACACACACACACACTATCTCTGAGACACTACAAAGATGTCTTAGAGGGCTAAAGAGGAACCAGGAGGAGCTCTTAAGAGCTGTAACAGCAAGAGTGGAGGGCGGAAGATACATGTTGATACAGAATTAATGCTGTTGTCTCGGCTCTTTGTAGCCGCGGATGTTCCAGAAGGCTGTGGTGGTTGGCTTCGAGCACAGCTGCGACGGGGGGAGGGGGGAGAGGGGGAGGGTGTGCTGTCTGCTGCATATGCGTCCCAGCATCACCCCGAAATGTTGACTGGAGGGGGCAGCTTCTACATAAAGTTTCTTTCACCTTATGCCTCTGTTCACCTAGCAGTAAAATAGGTTCCTGGGGAGTTAAAAGAGCACCTTATCTCTCTCTTCCTCCATTCCTCGCCCCATCCCCCCCCCCCCCCCCCCCCGCCCCAACAAACTCACATATATAGTAATATGTTTACATATGAAGACGTGTAAATGAAACAATTTATTCCCATTACAGCACTATATATATATATATATATATATATATATATATATATATATATATATATATATATATATATTTATATATATATATATATATATATATATATATATAAATATATATATATATGTCGTACCTAATAGCCAGAACGCACTTCTCAGCCTACTATTCAAGGCCCGATTTGCCTAATAAGCCAAGTTTTCATGAATTAATGTTTTTTCGTCTACCTAACCTACCTAACCTAACCTAACCTAGCTTTTTTGGCTACCTAACCTAACCTTACCTATAAATATAGGTTAGGTTAGGTTAGGTAGGGTTGGTTAGGTTCGGTCATATATCTACGTTAATTTTAACTCCAATAACATAAAATTGACCTCATACATAGAGAAAAGGGTTGCTTTATCATTTCATAAGAAAAAAAATATAGTAAATATATTAATTCAGGAAAACTTGGCTTATTAGGCAAATCGGGCCTTGAATAGTAGGCTGAGAAGTGAGTTCTGGCTACTAGGTACGACATATATATAAATAAATATATATATATATATAAATTATATATTTATATATATATATAATTATATAAAATTATATATTTTTTATAAATTAAAACCAGTTTATATATATATATATATATATATATATATATATATATATATATATATATATATATATATATAAAAGTTTTCAGTTGCATATTGTCCTGGGGACCATTCAGGCTTGTTCGCATATATATATATATATATATATATATATATATATATATATATATATATATATATATATATATATATATATATAATATATAAACCGGTGGCGTTTCCTCTCTAAATCGCCACACCGAGAAGCTGAAACAGGCAAGTCGCTGCTTTTGGGTCTTTGGTTGTGTGAAGTAGCCTAGAACCCAACACTTTAAAACATTCGAGTATAATAATAATAAACTGAAGATAAGAGCTTAAATATTAACTCTCCTACCGCAATTATAAATGATGCAAAAAACGGCACATAATTTGTAGTAATTACCAAATAGGTAATTGGCTGATGATATTTATCAAGAAGATACAGGAGGAATATCACTATCTGTGGCGCTAATTGGCCAATTTAGATGGGAAATTAGTCTATACTGCTAATTGGCTAAACGATATGAGAGGAATATTACACTGAACAGAGCTAATTATCTAACGACCCCTTGAAAAAATTACCTTCTGTTGTGCTAATTGGCTGAGGGCCAGGGGAAATACTGCAGCCTGTAGCGGTAACTGCCGGAGGACCTGGAAATACTGTAGCCTGTAGCGGTAACTGCCGGAGGACCTGGAAATGCTGTAGCCTGTAGCGGTAACTGCCGGAGGACCTGGAAATGCTGTAGCCTGTAGCGGTAACTGCCGGAGGACCTGGAAATACTGTAGCCTGTAGCGGTAACTGCCGGAGGACCTGGAAATACTGTAGCCTGTAGCGGTAACTGCCGGAGGACCTGGAAATACTGCAGCCTGTAGCGGTAACTGCCGGAGGACCTGGAAATACTGCAGCCTGTAGCGGTAACTGCCGGAGGACCTGGAAATGCTGTAGCCTGTAGCGGTAACTGCCGGAGGACCTGGAAATGCTGTAGCCTGAATGGTTAATTGGCTGACAGACTTGAAATGAAATTGGGCCATTGAAGCCATGTCTCCGTGAAATATGATCATTAATGCTTGAGTACAACTGTTTTAGTGCCAGTAACGACCTCTCTAACTCGTAAACACACACACACACACACACACACACACACACACACACACACACACACACACACACACACACACACACACACACACACAGTAGTGAGAGTAGTGGGAAAATGGAATGCACTTGGGGAACAGGTTGTGGAAGCAAATACTATTCATAATTTTAAAACCAGGTATGATAGGGAAATGGGACAGGAGTCATTGCTGTAAACAACCGATGCTCGAAAGGCGAGATCCAAGAGTCAATGCTCGATCCTGCAGACACAACTAGGTGAGTACACACACACATACACGCACACACACACACACACGTGTGTGTGTGCGTGTGGTGTGTGAGTGATGTGGTGGAGGCTGACTCCATACACAGTTTCAAGTGTAGATATGATAGAGCCCAGTAGGCTCAGGAACCTGTACACCAGTTGATTGACGGTTGAGAGGCGGGACCAAAGAGCCAGAGCTCAACCCCCGCAAGCACAACTAGGTGAGTTAGGTGAGTACACACACAAAAAACACACACACACAAATCCAGAAATCCTCATGGTAAGGAAGAAACGTGGAGACCAAAATTAGTAGAAGTTGTAGAAAGGAACTTCTTAACACGTAAAGGCCACAAGAAAAAGGTAAGGAGATACACCAAACCTACTAGATTCTTCACCCAGAACGAGGAAGACATTGAGAACTTAGAGCATGAAATACCTCTAGGATCAAGTGACCATTGTATCCTGGTGTTCCACTACATGATAGACCTCATGAACCAGGAGGAGTTTAGGAGAAACATCCAGGAACCAGGAGAAACATCTTTCCTCAATGTTTGACGGCTTTGGTTACATTTATTAAACAGTTTACAAGCATGAAAACTTGCCAATCAACTGTTGTTATTGTTATAAACAGCCTCCTGGTGCTTCGGAGTTCATTAACCGTTTAATAATTGTAAACAAAGCCGCCAAAGATTGAGAAAAGATGTACAGGTTCGTAAGTGCTTGCGTAAGTGCTTTCGTGAATCTGACTCCTGCAGTACATGACTGCAGGAGTTCAGTCGTATATGTCGATGTTTGCAGGTAAGTAAATAAAATGACCTAAAGGTTGTAATGGTACCTGGTTGATGGGGTTCTGGGAGTTCTTGTACTCCCCAAGCCCGGCCCGAGGCCAGGCTTGACTTGTGAGAGTTTGGTCCACCAGGCTGTTGCTTGGAGCGGCCCGCAGGCCCACATATACCTGGTTGATGGGGTTCTGGGAGTTCTTCTACTGCCCAAGCCCGGCCCGAGGCCAGGCTTGACTTGTGAGAGTTTGGTCCACCAGGCTGTTGCTTGGAGCGGCCCTCAGGCCCACATATACTTGCTTGATGGGGTTCTGGGAGTTCTTCTACTCCCCAAGCCCGGCCCGAGGCCAGGCTTGACTTGTGAGAGTTTAGTCCACCAGGCTGTTGCTTGGAGCGGCCCGCAGGCCCACATATACCTGGTTGATGGGGTTCTGGGAGTTCTTCTACTGCCCAAGCCCGGCCCGAGGCCAGGCTTGACTTGTGAGAGTTTGGTCCACCAGGCTGTTGCTTGGAGCGGCCCGCAGGCCCACATATACCTGGTTGATGGGGTTCTGGGAGTTCTTCTACTGCCCAAGCCCGGCCCGAGGCCAGGCTTGACTTGTGAGAGCTTGGTCCACCAGGCTGTTGCTGGTGGACCTCAAACTCAATTCATAACTTTAAAAGCAGGTATGATAGAGATACAACCCAGGAATCATTGCATTACACAACCAACAGCAAAGAAAAGCGAGCTCCACGAGCTAAAGTTCGATCCTGCAGGCCCACAAATAGGACAGTACACACCCACACTCAACCACACTAATACAATCATCTTTACTACCCATCAACCCTGGTTGACCTCGTTAAGAACCCACTATCCTCATCCAAGGACGCGACTGACAGGATTAGAGGTCAAACTATTCGGCCACAGGACCTTCCGACCCTCACAGATGCCCTAAAAGTCGCCGCCGAAGGAATCCATCGACCCCGGGCATCAGACCTGACATTAAATGAGCTTCGAGAGAAGGTATAATTTTCATTTCACAAGACCGATGCTTCCACTGGTGGATGGGAATGATATTGGTTGTTAGGGATGAAGGTTAGCAGGATAACGGGATGGGCAGGGCAGGATATCGCGAAAGTGAGGATAGCGCAGGATATGGATATAGTAAGGATCTTTAGACAAGGATTTGCGTAAATGGTGAAGGTTGGATACCGCAGGATATCATAATAGTAAGGGCACTCAGGGCAGGATAGCAGAATAGTGAGGGTAGGATATCAGCATAATGAAGATAGGATACCTGGATGTTATCCTTGCCAAATGAAAACTGTTTGTTGATACCTGATTAATTTAAATACCCAATATGGCATATGTTGCATATTTTTGCCTTTGAAGCTTGCAAAGGATTTAAATAAAGTATTGTTTCATATATGAAATACTTCGTTATCGAATGTAATACTAATTATTTGCAATTGACATATTGATACAAAGTGTACTCGTCTAATTGTGCTTGCGGGGGTTGAGCTCTGGCTCTTTGGTCCCGCCTCGTAACTGTCAATCAACTGGTGTACAGGTTCCTGAGCCTACTGGGCTCTATCATATCTACATTTGAAGTGTGTGTGTGTGTGTGTGTGTGTGTGTGTGTGTGTGTGTGTGTGTGTGTGTGTGTGTGTGTGTGTGTGTGTGTGTGATTGATTGAAAAGATTAAGCCACCCAAGAGGTGGCACGGGCATGAATAACCCGTAAAATTGTGTTTGTGAAGCAAGGTTTTTGGGACACCTTGCCCGGAATTGTCACTTCACCAACTGTCTCTCACTTACCTACCTTCCCCCTACATGCCTTCCCTTTCCCCTCACAATCACCCTCCTCCCCAGATCCTTCATTCTTACCTAGATTCCCTTCTCGTTCCTCCAGTAATTGATCTTCCTCCTCTAAGACTTAATTTCCCCTCAAACTACTTCCTAGGCTGATAACCCTCCCTATCCCCTACTCACCCCTTCCCTATCCTTCCCTTAGCATCCTTCCCCATTCTTCCATTAACCTCCCTTTACTGCTATCTCCAACAATCGCTCCCACTCCTTCCCTAACTTCAAAGACAAGTAATTTGCATACTTAATGAAGTTTCCCAAAATTACCTATTCTGCAAATACTGACAACTATAATTCCTTCGTCTGGGTAAGTGACTTCCGGTGTGGCTCACGTCTTAAAGGCTTAGACTGGCAAGTCTTGAAGATAATTCTCAGCAATTCGTGAAGACGGTGCTTAAGGCGGTTTTTCAAAAGGACTCAACTAGCCTCTTTACCAACTGTCTTTAAGGCAGTCCACACTGTGGGGTCCATAACAGTCTTCAACAGACAGGCATGAACAGACACACTTCAAAGCTGTTCGTCCTTCTAAGATTTGTCAAAGTCAAGAAAATGGTCTATTTAAAGTGTTCCTAACCTACCAGAGGACCCAAAACAGAAAACGGGACAGTACGTCAGTTTCGCGACCCGTTTTAATTTTTCTAATACGTCAATTTGTGCCCGTTGGTAACGCAAACGAGCGAAAATCAACGTTCTTGGCAATTGCACAGTTTGTTCAATGACTCTTAAATGACCGAAAAAGTGAGATTAATAATTCTAACACGAATTTTCTCAATATTTCCTATGTTTCTTTTCACTGTCGATGGTAATTGAAAAATTAACTCTCCAAAATTCATTTTTATTTCTAGTCTTAATCCACATCAAGAAAAATCGCAACGTAAAGTCAATATCAGTTAGCTAATTTGTTGAAAACAGAGCAATTTACAGAGTTAGTGAAATAGTTAGTGAACCTCACTATCTCTTAACAAGGAATGATCAACAGACATAACCAATTATACCACAGCAAATGATCTTCCACATTAACAGTTATCAGAATAGAATGTTTCTCACTCGGCCTCTTTAACATGGCAACACTGCCCCCCCCCATCTCCCCCCCCCCCATTCTTTCTCATTCTCTGCCATGAATGAGGAATCTTGTAATGGGAGCCTGGTTGGCCTAGTCAAAAACCGGTGTCTCAGACCAAATGGGGGTTATCCCCATTTGCCTAAAGATAACCTCACCCACTTTATCTACTAACTCTCTAACTCTTAGTTAACATTTACACATTAATAACACAACTTACAACCCCTTAGAAACGATTGTGCAAATTACACACAGCTCGACAAATTAACTAGGCTCTGTATACTCGTAATACCTCGAAATCTACATAGGCTAAACTTGCATTTTGCATTGCATATCACTAAATTTTCATATGGCAAAATCATAATAGAAAATTAAATCAAAATTTTTGTTATATTATAATTTAAAACACAGCCTAGCTTGTTGATTTTTGTATATAGCGTGCAAGCATTTCTCTACGTCACAATTGCACATGCAACAATGGTAAATCTGCCTAAAGCAGGTCCCTACAATAGCCTGAATTAATCACCAATTCTATAATATGCAAATTACGTGTGCAAAGTAACATAAAAATATTTCAATTACTGGGTATCATAGCCACAGCAATGGCTAAGATTGAGTGCAATAGAGTTGAGTGCAATAGAATTGAGTGCTAGGATTGCGTGCAAGAGTACTTCTTAGAGTACAAGAAACATAATTCTGGGTACATTACCACACACGCGTCAGCTGGCGGCGACGTTTCGAACCTCACCTGCAAGGAAATACCTTAATGAGACCACACGTGTTGCGAACTATGACCTGGATCGTACCTGAATGAGGATTTGAGAGTTCTCCTACTCCCAAAGCCTCCTGCCCCCCTGGGCCAGGCTTGGCTTGTGTGAACCTTGGTCCAACAGGCTGTTGACAAATGCGACCCCCACACCTGTTGAGATATACGACCCCACACCTGTTGAAAGATACGACCCCAAACCTGTTGCAAACTAGCTACGAGATCACATTTGCTATATGCTAGCTGTCATTATCTGTCTTACCTTAAACAATTCTCACAATTATCATCTTAGATACAAACAAAGCAATTCCCAGTTGCCAGATTCATGAAGCAGTTACGCAAGCACTTACGAACCTGGGGCCAGATTCACGAAGCAGTTACGCCAAGCAATTACGAACTTGGAGCCGGATTCACGAAGCAGTTACGCCAAGCACTTACGAACCTAGGGCCAGATTCACGAAGCAGTTACGCCAAGCACTTACGAACCTGGGGCCAGATTCACGAAGCAGTTACGCCAAGCAATTACGAACTAGGAGCCGGATTCACGAAGCAGTTACGCCAAGCACTTACGAACCTAGGGCCAGATTCACGAAGCAGTTACGCCAAGCACTTACGAACCTAGGGCCAGATTCACGAAGCAGTTACGCCAAGCACTTACGAACCAGGGGCCAGATTCACGAAGCAGTTACGCCAAGCACTTACGAACCTAGGGGGCCAGATTCACGAAGCAGTTACGCCAAGCACTTACGAACCTAGGGGCCAGATTCTCGAAGCAGTTACGCCAAGCACTTACGAACCTGTACCTCTTGCCTCAATGTTTGACGGCTTTGGTTACATTTATTAAACAGTTTACAAGCATGAAAACTTGCCAATCAACTGTTGTTATTGTTATAAACAGCCTCCTGGTGCCCACACAATCTCCCCCAATTGTTTAACAATCCAGTAAACAGTCTTGCCATTGAAATGACCAATTAGCTTGGTATACACAGTCGAGGCACTATTGTGTAAGTCTCCATAACGACCTAACCAGAGGTGCAATTAGCAAGGCATTTCTACAGTTTAAACAAACCTTTAACTTTGTACCTTGAGTGTGGAAGATACGGACTCGAGGCCCTCTGGCTCCCACGGACTCGGCCGTGGGAGTGTCAATATATATACAGGGAGGGGGAAAGACATTCACAGTATCATAATCACTGGTTCTTGATAACACGTGATGACGTTGATTCCTGGTTGATACCTGGTTGAGGCTCATAAGTGACCCAACGCCTAGAATAATGGGCAGGATAATAGGGGAAGATAAGTGGGGTGATAGAGGATAATTAATGGGTAGGGAAGGGTGAGAGAGAGAGAGAGAGAGAGAGAGAGAGAGAGAGAGAGAGAGAGAGAGAGAGAGAGAGAGAGAGAGAGAGAGAGAGAGAGAGAGAGAGAGCGAATGCGTGCGTATGTGTGTGTACTCACCTATTTGTACTTGCCTATTTGTGCTTGCGGGAGTTGAGCTTTGGCTCTTTGGTCCCGCCTCTCAACTGTCAATCAACTGGTGTACAGATTCCTGAGCCTACTGTCTGTGTGTGTGTGTGTGTGTGTGTGTGTGTGTGTGTGTGTGTGTGTGTGTGTGTGTGTGTGTGTGTGTGTGTGTGTGTGCGCGTGCGTGCGCGCACTTGTGTCTGTGTGGTATAACTGCCAACCAAAAGTGTCAGAATTATCCCAATTAAAATGGTACCACTTTATGGTTGAATGCAGTTCAGTAATTAAGCCACAGATCTATACAACATACAACTGATTCAGTTTTGAGCATTGTAATGGCTTCACGCTTTCTCTCTCTCTCTCTCTCTCTCTCTCTCTCTCTCTCTCTCTCTCTCTCTCTCTCTCTCTCTCTCTCTCTCTCTCTCTCTCTCTCTCTCTCTCCCCTTAGACCCAGTCCTCTAGTGACATGATACCGAGATAGCTGAAGAAAATGGGGAGACGGAACTGAAAGGAAAGGGGAAGAAATGGAAGAGGGTAAGTGATGAAGGGTAAGGGAAGGGAGGTTAAGGGAAGGAGAAGGGCACCCCAGAGACAAAGGCAGGCACAAGTGGACCCACGACAAATCACTACTGTCTATTGTATCTGGCTAAGTTTTAGCACCAAGTTGAAATTGCAATCCTTGAAGGTCTTTGCAACAAGCTTGATATCTCACTTATCTCAAGCTTGGCCGGTCACGCTGGGTAGTAATGATCTCTCAAGGTAACATACCCCTGTTCACACCTCTCAATATACCCAAAAATATGCCATATATCAGGAATTTCCAACCCCAAATATACTAGAAATTTAGACGTCAATATAAAAAATATAGGATATAAACTAGGAATAAAGCCATATACGAGGATTATACAGCACAATATACTAGAGTTATACTCAATGTTCTAGAGATATACCTCAGCCATCATACTCACGTATGACCACAAGGTCATACTTACTTCCAAATATACTTTACAAGCAATATACTCCCCTGCAGTTGCAAGAGGGAATATACCCTTCACCTTAGCTCATCAGAGTATACCCTTCCCCTAGATCATATGAGAGTATATTAACTCCATTAACCCCATTAACTCATCAAACAAGGTAAAAATATAGAACCCAAGTCTGAAGTAACCTAATCTTCAAAGGTGTGGGGAACCCAAACAAGGCTCGTAGAGTACTCTAAGACTTCCTAGTCTAAGACTCACACACAGTAAGGCATTGTGGTGGTCTTAATAACCCTCCAGAGGTTGATAGGCCTTAAGTCCAACACCAAACTTGGTGGTTGGTCAGTAAGGCATTGTGGTGGTCTTAATAACCCTCCAGAGGTTGATAGGCCTTAAGTCCAACACCAAACTTGGTGGTTGGTCAGTAAGGTATTGTGGTGGCCTTAATAACCCTCCAGAGGTTGATAGGTCTTAAGTCCAACACCAAACTTGGTGGTTGGTCAGTAAGGTATTGTGGTGGCCTTAATAACCCTCCAGAGGTTGATAGGCCTTAAGTCCAACACCAAACTTGGTGGTTGGTCAGTAAGGTATTGTGGTGGTCTTAATAACCCTCCAGAGGTTGATAGGCCTTAAGTCCAACACCAAACTTGGTGGTTGGTCAGTATGGTATTGTGGTGGTCTAAATAACCCTCCAGAGGTTGATAGGTCTTAAGTCCAACACCAAACTTGGTGGTTGGTCAGTAAGGTATTGTGGTGGCCTTAATAACCCTCCAGAGGTTGATAGGCCTTAAGTCCAACACCAAACTTGGTGGTTGGTCAGTAAGGTATTGTGGTGGCCTTAATAACCCTCCAGAGGTTGATAGGCCTTAAGTCCAACACCAAACTTATAAAACTGCTCTTCTAATGACTTAATCAATGAGATTGGCCAATCCTGTTACAACTTGAGCGAACATACCAAAATCATCTAATATATTAATGATCACCATATCCATAAAACAGTCTCAGTATACCCTAGGTATATTAACCTTA
>NC_091233.1:19568729-19579241 GCF_040958095.1 Procambarus clarkii | reverse complement strand
AGTGGTAAAATAGGTGTCCGTGGAATTCACTTTGTCTGGTTCCCGTTCGAGGCTCCCACAGCCCACCAGGCGAGAACAGAAGAACACGTTGAACAAACACACCGTGAAATTATCCAAATGAAATTCGGAATGTGTATGTATTGACTCTGTGTGTGTGTGTGTGTGTGTGTGTGTGTGTGTGTGTGTGTGTGTGTGTGTGTGTGTGTGTGTGTGTGTGTGTCTGTGTGTGTGTGTGTGTGTGTGTGTGTGTGTGTGTGTGTGTGTGTGTGTGTGTGTACTCACCTAGTTGTGTTTGCGGGGGTTGAGCTCTGGCTCTTTGGTGTGTGTGTGTGTGTGTGTGTGTGTGTGTGTGTGTGTGTGTGTGTGTGTGTGTGTGTGTGTGTGTGTGTGTGTGCGTGCGTGCGTGCGTGCATGCGTGCGTGCGTGCATGCGTGCGTGCGTGCGTGCGCGAGCGATACCCAGGAAATAGCAAGAGACATAACAGAAGAACAGAGAAAAGCACACATACATGTGTGTATATTTATACATTCATGTATATATATACATAACTTATACTTATAATTTATAATTGCATTTTATACAGCACTTTTATACAGCTGAAATGATAGACAAATAGATTATTTAAATGTTCTGAAGGGGAATGTTAAGCTTATACAAGGTGATGGTTCCTTAATTGTCTGGAACCTGGAACCATAAATGCTATCCTGGAACCATAAATGCTATCCTGGAACCATAAATGCTATCCTGGCACCATAAATGCTATCCTGGAACTATAAATGCTATTCTGGAACCACATATGCTATCCTGGAACCATAAATGGTATCCTGGAACCATAAATGGTATCCTGGAACCATAAATGGTATCCTGGAACCATAAATGGTATCCTGGAACCATAAATGGTATCCTGGAACCACACAACGCTATCCTGGAACCATAAATGTTATCCTGGAACCATAAATGCTATCCTGGAACCACACAACGCTATCCTGGAACCATAAATGCTATCCTGGAACCCCAAACGCTATCCTGGAACAGCCAAATGCTATGCTGGAACCACAAACGCTATCCTGGAACCACACATGCTATCCTGGAACCACAAATGCTATCCTGGAACCACAAACGCTATCCTGGAACCATAAATGCTATCCTGGAACCACGAATGCTATCCTGGAACCACAAAAGCTATCCTGGAACCCCAAACGCTATCCTGGAACCATAAATGCTATCCTGGAACCACAAAAGCTATCCTGGAACCACAATCGCTATCCTGGAACCACAAAAGCTATCCTAGAAACCACAATCGGCAACCTGGAACCGAAGAGGTGACCCCTAATGAACAACTTCATTGCAGAAAGTACCAAGAAACATTTCCTTATACCGGAAGTCAGAAAATCTCCTTCGAGGCGCGGTTGAGACTTAGAGATAAAATACTTGGAAAAGCTAGTTCTATCACTCCTTTCTGAGGCGTGAGATCTGCCCGTCTGGCCTATCGCTTGGTGGAGCGAATTTTCCAGAGTTTTCAGACAAGTTGGGATGGGGAAGGTGTGTAGAAAAGGGGTTTTCTAAGACTCAAAGGTTCCTGTTTGGTGGATTATGTGAGGGAGAAAAACGATTTGTTGACAATTTTTGTTCTCTGTCTCTGTCTGTCTGTCTGTCTGTCTGTCTGTCTGTCTGTCTGTCTGTCTGTCTGTCTGTCTGTCTGTCTCTCTCTCTCTCTCTCTCTGTCGCTATCTCTGTCTCTCTCTGTCGCTCTCTCTCTCTCTCTCTCTCTCTCTCTCTCTCTCTCTCTCTCTCTCTCTCTCTCTCTGTCTCTGTGTAGTTAACGTCATATAGAGCTATGCTACGATGCAAGGGGGGAGGGGGGGAGGGGGACAAGGACTGTAAGGCGGGGCCCAGGAGCTGTTGTTCATCCTGCATGTGAACCAATGTATAGAAAGCACACCCAGCAACTTCTAGAGCTGAGTTAGAAGAAGAGAGTCTTGTAGAGCTGAGAGTCTGAAGAAAAGAGTCTTCTAGAGCTGAGGGTCAGAAGAAAAGAGTCTTCTAGAGCTGAGAGTTAGAAGAAGAGAGTCTTCTAGAGCTGAGAGTCTGAAGAAAAGAGTCTTGTAGAGCTGAGTCAGAAGAAGAGAGTCTTCTAGAGCTCCTAGAGTCAGGTCGAGTCCATACGCCTCTCAGATGGTGCCAATTGCCCTCCTGAAGGCACTCAAGAATGCCAAGTGAAGGCACTCAAGAATGCCAAGTGAAGGCACTCAAGGATGCCAACATCAGCTTGAGTGCCAGGCACTCCACCTCCTTACCGGATATTCACAGTTCGAGCCCAATCGTTACCGTCGTGAACAGGACTGTGTTGTATATTAACACCAGAGGAGGAGGGCCAGCCCCACTCCGCTAAACACTGTTTCACATCGTTAACTTTAACCGGTAACTCTAGTCGGATAATTACCCGTTTACCCGGACTTTATAACACCCGTAACCGGACAAATGTTAATACAGGTTTGCTAACAACGTTTTGGATTTCCGAGACATATAAACTATATGTATTTATATATATATTTGAGAAAATGTCATTGCTGTAGATAGGCGTAGATAAATATGAGTAGATGTAGATAAGGGGAGCCGGTCGGCCGAGCGGACAGCACACTGGACTTGTGATCCTGTGGTCCCGGGTTCGATCCCAGGCGCCGGTGAGAAACAATGGGCAGAGTTTCTTTCACCCTATGCCCCTGTTACCTAGCAGTAAAATAGGTACCTGGGTGTTAGTCAGCTGTCACGGGCTACTTCCTGGGGGTGGAGGCCTGGTCGAGGACCGGGCCGCGGGGACACTAAAAGCCCCGAAATCATCTCAAGATAACCTCAAGAAGATTAGTCAATGGTTCTGGAATGAATTTTATCTATATTTCTTATTTTTTCCCGAATAAGACGGATTATTAAAGTCTCCAAAGACTGATTAACATCTATAATGAGTCTGAGACATTCAACTACGTTCAATTTTGCATCTTCATTTGCAGGAGGAAAATAAATACGAAAGTTTCGCTAATATTCGCCTTGGCATCTTCGGAGGCAGATGATAATAAGAGTAACATATGAGAACAAATCCACCAGGGCTTTGATCAGGGTTCGAACCTACGTACTGGATGTACCCATACACGCTCTGGGAACCCTTGTGAGACCGAAAGCATAATTTCGAACCTACACCCAGGCCCTTGTGGCTGTGTTCATTTGATATATAACGTTATAGTGACTTGTGTGTGTACAATATATAAATATATTGAATACTAGAGAGATGTGAGGAAATCCGGTTACTTTAACCGAACAAGAGGTTAATGTGGTCCCTTGTTCTTAATGGCCCCTGCTTAAGTGTATTCAAGGATGAACCTTGAAATAAGAAGGGTAGAGAGGGGTGGATTAAGGGAAGAAAATGGAAGAGGAGGGAGGGAATTAAGCCATTACGACTATATGACACTATAGAAAGGATCAGGATAAGGATTTAGGATGGGACGGGGGGAAAGGAATGGTGCCCCCAACCACTTTGGGACGGTCGGGGACTGAACGCCGACCTGCATGAAGCGAGACCGTCGCTCTATCATCCAGCCCAAGTGGTTAGGTTGAAGGGAGAGGAGGAAAGGGGGGTGGGTAATGGGAACAGTCACCATTCCCAGTGACGGGGATACAGCTCTTATCAAAACTGTGGCGAGTTTACACCCAGACTTAATATTTACTTTACACTAATGGAAGGTAAACTTAGGATCAGATTGATAAGAGAGATATATAGAGTAAATACATGGAAACATGCCACACACTCTCTCTCTCTCTCTCTCTCTCTCTCTCTCTCTCTCTCTCTCTCTCTCTCTCTCTCTCTCTCTCCCTCCCTCCCCCTCTCTCTCTCTTGGTTTAAGAGTTTGACCTTTCGATAGGTTAGGAAGGTCGTTAGATTAGAAAGGTCATTAGATTAGAAAGGTCATTAGATTAGAAAGGTCGCTAGTTAGGTCACTGCATCTGTCTCTCCAGCCTCTACGACGCTTCTGACATGGTATCTAACGACCTGATATCTAGACCTAGTATCTATAGATACCCGAGGCAGCTACGACCACTACTGTCTACTACACATAACATCTATCCGAGCCTTTCATCTATCTGGAGCCGGTCGGCCGAGCGGATAGCACGCTGGACTTGTGATCCTGTGGTCCCGGGCTCGATCCCAGGCGCCGGCGAGAAACAATGGGCAGAGTTTCTTTCACCCTATGCCCCTGTTACCTAGCAGTAAAATAGGTACCTGGGTGTTAGTCAGCTGTCACGGGCTGCTTCCTGTGGGTGGAGGCCTGGTCGAGGACCGGGCCGCGGGGACACTAAAGCCCCGAAATCATCTCAAGATAACCTCAAGATAACCTGACTATGAATATCACACACATCAAGTATGTGAAATAGACGAATGTGGAAACAAAGTCGTGAAGAATAGAAGAGGAGACACAGATAAGAATGAACGAAAGGGGAGAGAAGATAAAGCCAATAATGGAGAGAATTGGGGAAAAAAAAGAAATGAAGAAGCAGAGAAATGAACAGAATGAGAAGGCTTAAGTAGATAAACAAATCCCCAAGGGCCGTGACGAGGATTCGAACCTGCGTCCGGGAGCATCCCAAACACTGCCTTAATCGACTGTCTTAAGTAGATACAAACCTCGTGATGGGAAATAAGACATAAATGAAGGATAACGAATGTAAAAGAAGAGATAAGCGACATTAATGACAATGAAAAGCGCGTATATAATGAGAGAAAATAAAGATAATGAGAACGAGAGAAAGGAGAGAAAGTGAGGGATTTAAATGGATAAGGGAAAGGGGGAAAAGAGATAAAGAAAGGGAGTAAATGGGAAAGATGAGAAAGAGATGGTGTGGAAAATTATTAACGAGAGAGAGTGAATTAGAAAACTGTATAGAGATGAGGAGAGAGCGAGGGAGAACAGAAGATGTATAATACAGTATAATACAAGCTGTATTATACAACAGCGAGGTCACTGGCTAAAAAAAAAAGTTAGAGAGAACATAATAACAAGTGAAAATATAGAACAGAACACCATAACAATTTCTCATCAACATTTAAAATCAAAAATCTAAAATTAAGACGCCGTCAAAAAAATTAACATTGGTAGAGAAAATTAGACGCTTGTCTAATTAGACGAAAATTAGAAATTAGACGAAAAAGTTTAATTATAAAATTGTCTAATTAGACGAAAATTAGAAATTAGACGAAATTAGAGAAATCAGACCATTTAATTCGACTCATAGGCCTAATAAACATAAAATCTTTGACATAATATATGACTATATGAAATCCATCGTATAGGAACACTTCATTTCAACATGTCATTTTTTTTTAACGGAATAGACCAAAGCGTTGCAAATACGACGCAATAGTGACAATTAAAGCGCCATATTACTGACGTTTTCCATGCATTGTTCTGAGTGGGTTAGGTGGGTTGGTAGGGTTCATTCGTGTCAAAAGTACCTTAAAATTTGTTGTTTCTGGCGAGCTAGTTATATATATATATATATATATATATATATATATATATATATATATATATATATATATATATATATATATATATATATATATATATATCAAAACATAATATTGAAATTCCCACACACCTGTCTTTGGCAATTTTCATTGAGCACAAAATCCCATGGCGAGAAGAGAGAGAGAGAGAGAGAGAGAGAGAGAGAGAGAGAGAGAGAGAGAGAGAGAGAGAGAGAGAGAGAGAGAGAGAGAGAGAGAGAGAGAGAGAGACATACAATACAATACCGAGATTCATACAACGAAATAAAACAGACAAAATCACACCCCCAAATATATAAATTACAAAAATGAGCAATTTATATTTGCCAATATATTTGTATAAACTATTGAAGAAAAAAATATATATATATAAATAATATATATATTTATACATATTTATATTTTTAGCATTTTGACTACAAATTGATGTGTTTGGTAGCGAGGGGGTAAATATCTAATGGCCTTCGTTCTCGCTTCACACTCTAGGAACCCGGGTTCAAATCCCCAGGCATGACAGACACGGTTGGGCACTGTTCCTTTTCACCCAGCAGTAAAATGGGCACCCTGGAGTTACTCGACTGTCGTGGGTTGCATCCTAGGGAGAAAGAAGAGGTAGAAAGATTCCTCTAGAGTAAAGATAGAGGTAGAAAGAAAGAGGAAAGTAGAAGAGTAGAAAGTGCTAGAATAGTAGATAGATAGAAGGAGGCTGCCACCATCTATTCAAGTTAATCACATATAAAACAAGGGATATAACGTGTCTACACAACTATATTATATGATGTTATAATATATATATATATACTCATATATGCAGCAAAAGGAGATGGTCAGAGATCAATAAACTCAAACACCGTTTGTGAAAGAAAATGTCAATATATATTCTCCATGGAAGAGACACTATGGAAATGAAGTTCCCAGGTATCGAATATTGGACCTCTGATATACCCCCATCTGCTGGTGGGTACACTTTCCTACCACCACCACTACCACCACCACTACCACCATCACTACCACCACTACCACCACCACCACTACCCCTGCCACCACTACCCCCACGGTCATTACTAGAACTACCACACCATCAATGATTTTCACCACTTCTACCACCACTACAATCACCATCTCAGCTACCACCATATTAACCACTACCAGGGTACGTTGTGAAATAGACATAATATGTACGAATTTGGGTCGATATAAATAGGGAGCTGGCTCGTATGGACCAATAGCAGCTGCCTCGTATGGACCAATAGGAGTTGCCTCGTATGGACCAATAGCAGCTGCCTCGTATGGACCAATAGCAGCTGCCTCGTATGGACCAATAGCAGCTGCCTCGTATGGGCCAATAGGAGCTGCCTCGTATGGACCAATAGCAGCTGCCTCGTATGGACCAATAGGAGCTGCCTCGCATGGACCAATAGCAGCTGCCTCGTATGGACCAATAGGAGCTGCCTCGTATGGACCAATAGCAGCTGCCTCGTATGGACCAATAGGAGCTGCCTCGTATGGACCAATAGCAGCTGCCTCGTATGGACCAATAGGAGCTGCCTCGTATGGGCCAATAGGAGCTGCCTCGTATGGACCAATAGGAGCTGCCTCGTATGGACCAATAGGAGCTACCTCGTATGGACCAATAGGAGCTGCCTCGTATGGACCAATAGCAGCTGCCTCGTATGGACCAATAGCAGCTGCCTCGTATGGACCAATAGGAGCTGCCTCGTATGGACCAATAGCAGCTGCCTCGTATGGACCAATAGGAGCTGCCTCGTATGGGCCAATAGGAGCTGCCTCGTATGGACCAATAGGAGCTGCCTCGTATGGACCAATAGGAGCTGCCTCGTATGGACCAATAGGAGCTGCCTCGTATGGACCAATAGCAGCTGCCTCGTATGGACCAATAGCAGCTGCCTCGTATGGACCAATAGGAGCTGCCTCGTATGGACCAATAGCAGCTGCCTCGTATGGACCAATAGGAGCTGCCTCGTATGGACCAATGGGAGCTGCCTCGTATGGAGAGAATACGAGGCAGCTGCTATTCATACGAGAGTATGAATATGGAGAGAATAATGGAGAGAATTGGGGAAAAAAAAGAAATGAAGAAGCAGAGAAATGAACAGTATGCACCAATGTACCAGGTGACGAAACTGGCACTGAGTGACGTGTACGAAAGGTTCGCCTTGTAAATTACTCCCTGCCCGTGTAAATTAAGGGTCGTTGTGTTCAGTGACTCGCCTGGTGATTACCGGGGTGTTTCAGGCATTAGTTGAAGTGTTCGTTGTATACAGGCTCCCGCCTCCATGCCTAATTGAGCTCGTTAACCTCCTCCTCCTGCATTTGTCCAAACACACACACACACACAACCTACCATTGATTGACGGTTGAGAAGCGGGACCAAAGAGCCAGAGCTCAACCCCCGCAAACACAACTTAGTGAGTGCACATACAGACTTGAGACTTGAGCAAAGTGAAGAGAAGAAACAGGGAGAAAAAGGAGGGGCAACTGGAGGTAGAAGAAAGGAAGCAAAGAACGAAGGAAGGTAGGAGAAAGAATGGGGGTAGTCGTATTTGAAGGGATAAATGAAGAGAAGAGAGAGAGACAGAGAGACAGAGAGACAGAGAGAAGCAGGAGTGGGGAGTATTGGTGATGGGGAAGAGGAAATGAAGAAGACAGAGGTAACAGGAGGGGAGGGAAGAAGGGACAGAAGGGAAAGGGGGTAAAGGCAACAATGGATAATGTAAACAACCTAATGCGGGACGGGGCGGGGCTCGAACCCAGGTCGGAAAGGCTGCCATCCTCAATATGACTTACACAATGTATCCAACACAATTTTCAAATTTTCTAAAGCATGAAAGCTCCCCTCCCACCTTCCCTCCCACATTACCCTCCCTTCCTACATATAACCATATAACCCATAGGATGCCATGGGCCTCTGAATACAATATAAATTCCCTTCCTCCCTAGAATTCCCCTTTCTTCCCTTCTTTTATTTCCCCATATCTCCCTACACCACACTAGACTGCCCCTCCCTCCCTCCCTCTCTCTCTCTCTCTCCTACCTCTCTACCTTCCCTCCCTTCCTCTCCTACCTCCCTACCGTCCCTTCAGACGTCTCTTCCTCTCTACACTTTCCCTGTAGCTTCTCATCTCTCCCCCACCCCCTTCCTTTCACCCCAAACAGCCTCCCCACCCCAAGAAGTCACCCCAAATCACCAGTCTCTCCTCACAGCAAGTCCATTTCCATGAGAAACCACACCCCTCTCCCACCTCCCCCTTTTCAAACCATCTACATAGTTATCTAGATATTTGTGATGGTCTGAAAGCATATTACTGTTCCAGTAATAGTCTACGTGTAAACTGGCAAGTGAACTTTTTATCGTAAACGGGGATTATTCGCAAGTTAGAACTTTATTGTATTATAAATCGTTGGTTTAAAATATTAAGTGTATACTGATAACGTTTTCTTTGAAGAATTTGCTTATATGTAAACGGATTTCTCTGGCACACTGAAATAGTTTTCGAATTTCACATTTCACAATCTTGTCAGTACTACATCATATTAACGTAATGAAACCTAACCTAACTAAACCATGGATAGAGAGTACATAACAGCCACTAATTATATAGTCATTCCCAATCCATTCCGTTGGGCGGATTTCCTCCCTGAGGTCAGGTTAGGTATTACACAATTACATATGTACATTGCTCAGCTCAGAGACTGTTGTGGCCCAGTTCTTGAACCAACTGTGCTATAACTATATATATATATATATATATATATATATATATATATATATATATATATATATGACAGTGTCAGACCACAGAGGAAAATTGAAACAGGAATTTCCTTAAGTACTTTCGTATATTAATACATCTTCAGAAGGAGTCAATATACGAAATATATTAATATATCAATATATTAATATACGAAAGTACTTAAGGAAATTCCTGTTTCAATTCTCCTCCGTGGTCTGACACTGTCATATATATATATATATATATATATATATGTCGTACCTAGTAGCCAGAACTCACTTTTTGGCCTACTATTCAAGGCCCGATTTGCCTAATAAGCCAAGTTTTCATGAATTAATGGTTTTTCGACTACCTAACCTACCTAACCTAACCTAACCTAACTTTTTCGGCTACCTAACCAAACCTAACCTATAAAGATAGGTTAGGTTAGGTTAGGTAGGGTTGGTTAGGTTCGGTCATATATCTACGTTAATTTTAACTCCAATAAAAAAAAATTGACCTCATACATAATGAAATGGGTAGCTTTATCATTTCATAAGAAAAAAATTAGAAAAAATATATTAATTCAGGAAAACTTGGCTTATTAGGCAAATCGGGCCTTGAATAGTAGGCCAAAAAGTGAGTTCTGGCTACTAGGTACGACATATATATATATATATATATATATATATATATATATATATATATATACACACACACACACCTTTTCCACTGCCACCTACAGGATCTATTATAACACACGAACCAACCCCCATAAATAATTCAACACTTTTATATATAGAAATTAATACTATTCTAGAAAAAGATATAACCTAGGTTAAGAGCGACTCTATTACTTAAACCCAAAGTTAAATCAACTTAGTGATTTTTGCAATGTACAAAATACACGAGTCACTCGTAATATTACCTCAGCTAGGCTTCGTTTTCTATTTTGAATCTATCACAGAAAATTGTATATAATGAAGGGTAGACTTTACTATTGTCATTGAGACCTTCAGTAATATATTGGAATACTATTATTATTATAGAGCGAGCATAAGAACGTACACATTAAGGAAGCTTCAGCAGGCTTGACTGTCCTAGCCTGACTTTACCCCCTTCATGAACACACTCCCGTGTCTAGGGGGTATCTTGTCTACATGAGTCACCCCTTGAAAAAATACATCCGTTTTCCTAAACCAAAAATCATAGGGCCAGATT
>NC_091233.1:19523729-19566229 GCF_040958095.1 Procambarus clarkii | reverse complement strand
CACAGAACAAACCGTTCGTTCATAACAGAGAACGAAGCTATGATACTTGAACGTTGCAAAGTGTCCAGAATAGTGTGAATAACGTCCAGAATTCCCCGTAGATATAGTTCACACAAGGCTAATGACCTGTCCTGTCGTTAGTGCTACAAAATCACCCAAAAACAGTTTCCTGAAGGTAAAGTAAACCTCGGAGAGGTTGTTATAATTCAAGTTCAAGTTCAAATATGTTTATTGAGATAAGCAATAAATACATCTCAAAGGGATAGAGTAGCTTAGGCTATTTCTACCCCCCTTGTTATAATTCACTGGGGTTCATTAACTCATGGAGTGTGTCGAGGCGTGAGCCATGACCTCTGACCTCTGACCTCTCTGGAAGGAAGGGAAGGATGCTGTTTAGTGCAGCCAATCGCCTCGTTTCATTCACGGGAGACATCTCCCGTCACGCAGGGTGCAGTCGCACCTCCACAGATCTCCAGTATCATCTATTGATACTGGTAATGGCTCAAAAGGGCCACCACTTATGGGCTATTCATTCCCGTGCCACCTTTTGGGTGGCTTAATCTTCTCTCTCTCTCTCTCGTTTCATTCACTACCTGACCTCAGTCCGGGGTCATCTTAGCTCTCTCTGGCCACTCCTTCCTTGTTAGTTTCCTTTGCCTTGCTGCTAATGCGGGTTGTCTTCTGGGGTAATGTCTCGGTCTTGATAATATATAAATATATAAATATACATATTTATTTATTTATTTACATTTTTCCACACATGCATGTACTGACGCGTATACTTCCACCCACCGACCCACATACATACATACATACATACACACATACACAGATAGACACAGACAGGCTATTTAACACAAGGGGCACACGCACTAGGGGACACAGGTGGAAACTGAGTACCCAAATGAGCCACAGAGATATTAGAAAGAACTTTTTTTAGTGTCAGAGTGGTTGACAAATGGAATGCATTAGGGGGTGATGTGGTGGAGGCTGACTCCATACACAGTTTCAACCGTAGATATGATAAGAGCCCAGTAGGCTCAGGAACCTGTACACCTGTTGATTGACGGTTGAGAGGCGGGACCAAAGAGCCAGAGCTCAACCCCCGCAAGCACAACTAGGTGAGTACATACACATACACACGAGAGCGCGCGCGCGCGTGTGAACAAATTCAACAATCAGAAATCTATTAAATTTCTTCAGAAATGTAGTATTATAAGAAACTTTTTAAACAGTTTATGAGCTCCGAGGTCCTACCAGTTTGTTTATCACAATAATAACCTCGGGTTGTGATGTTTGTAATGTATGCAAACAATGCCGCTATGGTTGAGGATGTACAGGTTTCGTCAGTGGGGTGATAATTCCAGGTCTTGGCACCTTACGACGTGATTTTGAGTTGAACAAGTATATGACAGGTTCCTCCTCTAGTCTTGGGCTGGACGGTAGAGCGACGGTCTCGCTTCCTGCAGGTCGGCGTTCAATCCCCGATCGTCCACAAGTGGTTGGGCACCATTCCTTTCCCCCGTCCCATCCCAAATTCTTATACTGACTCTTTCCAAGTGCTATATAGTCGTAATGGTTTGGTACAGTGTTCGTGTAGAGAAAGGCTAATCCACGACGCTGGCCGCTCGACCGTGAAACCCGTGCGTGCATGTAGGCGCGTGCAGGTGCGTGCGCGCTTCCTGGATTCCAGACCCTAGCAAGATTCAGACCCGCTGAACGAATGGAATTTCTAAATCATCACGGCAAGTTGTTCCCGCGGTAAATGCCGGACCAGGCGGTTTGTAATGTATATATGTATCCATTATATGTATCCCTATGTATCCTGCAGCTCCAAGCAACAGTCTTCTGAATGAAGCAATCACAAGTCGCCCCTCTGGCTCAAGGTTGTATAGCACTCTCTGACCTCTCTACACGTATACAAGCTATGTATACTCTCTCCATGTATACTAGACCTCTCTCCATGTATACCAGCTTCCCCCTTACGTATACATACAGTGAAAAATGAAGAGTGAAAACTGAACACAAATTTGTATCACTTACGGGCTATTCATGCCCGTGCCACCTCTTGGGCAGGTTATCTTGGATATCTTGAGATGATTTCGGGGCTTTAGTGTCCCCGCGGCCCGGTCCTCGACCAGGCCTCCACCCCCAGGAAGCAGCCCGTGACAGCTGACTAACACCCAGGTACCTATTTTACTGCTAGGTAACAGGGGGCATCAGGGTGAAAGAAACTCTGCCCATTGTTTCTCTCCGGCGCCTGGGATCGAACCCGGGACCCTCCTATCCCTCTTCACAAGATATCATCCCTCCCTCCTATCCCGCTTCCCAAGACATCTTCCCTCTCTCCTATCCCTCTTCCCAAGATATCTTCCCTCTCTCCTATCCCTCTTCCTAAGATATCTTCCCTCTCTCCTATCCCTCTTCACAAGATATCATCCCTCCTATCCCTCTCTCCTATCCCTCTTCCCAAGATATCATCCCTCTCTCCTATCCCTCTTCACAAGATATCTTCCTCCCTCCTATCCCTCTTCTCCAAGATATCATCCCTCCCTCCTATCCCTCTTCACAAGATATCTTCCTCCTATCCCTCTTCCCAAGATATCTCCCCTCCCCCCTATCCACCAACTGCCTATCCCTCGCCCTCTATCCACCCGGATCTACTTGCTGATTCACTACCACACTGTAAGGGGGGGGTGGGGGGAGCCCCATCCCCCCTCTAGCCCCACTCCCGACACATGACTTCAATGTCGACGCGTTTGCTATCCTGCCGCTTGGACTAAGGGTGGAGCGGACGGCTCTAAACGTAGCAAAAACACCCTTAAGCACACGGAGATGACTCGGTTCCCTTCGAACGATCATTAAGGTATTCTTATGGTAGGTTCTAGTACGTCCAGCCACTTGGGCTTGGACGGTAGAGCGACGGTCTCCCTTCATGCAGGTCGGCGTTCAATCCCCGACCGTCCCAAGTGGTAGCACTCACACTAAACTCTCTCTCCACACACACACTCGTTCATACGAGCATCCATTGCAAGTTGAATCTATATATTCGGTTGAATTATGTATAAGTATTAAATGTGATATCTGCACCTTAGGTCACTAGCAAGATTAAAGATAATTACTTGAGTTACTCAAACGCCTGGTATCACACTAGGAAGTTTCTGGTAGCGTTAAGACTTACGTAATACCTTAGTAGGAAATTTTTCTCAGTATTGAACATTTTAAAGTTAATACTAAAGAACAGTTATAAAATAAATATATAAAACAGTATAAAAGAACAGTCCTCATAGCTATTTATTACTAGATAAATATATTATTGTGTTTTTTATAACTGTCAAACCACGGAGGAAGAATTGAAACAGGAATTTCTTAAAGTAATTTCTGTTATTTATGCTCCCCACAAATTGAATGAAAGGAAGAGCTTCCCAGTTTATTCCTGGAATCCAATCTTGCGTCATTGCTTCAAACAAAACAAAATAATAATATTTATTAGGCTCTCTTAAGGCAGCGTTCTGTCCGGCGGGAGTTGCGTCACATCCCGTCAAAGGTGGAGTTTCCGTTCGTAATCTGTCCTGTCTACGACAGGTGACACATTCGTGGCCGTGCTTGGGTCCGTCGTGTGTCAGGTGACACATATAGTGTCACACATCGGTCTGTATCATGTGTCCACGACACAAACTGGTGTAAAATCCTGGTTTGTGCCTCGGAGAGGCTACGGGATCCAGTAAGTTCAGTAGAACTTCGGTTTCAACTCTTTTTTTTTTTTAACCCTGTCGTAGCTCAGTCGATTAAGGCAGTGTCTGGGATGCTCCCGGACGCAGGTTCGAATCCTCGTCACGGCCCTTGTGGATTTGTTCATTTGTTTACACTGTAGCCCAGACACATGGACACATAGCCTAAGCCCCGAGGGGAAATAGATCAACGCAACAGCGCTCTCAGAGATGTATGAAAATCTTTCGACTAAAGCTTGCACACAGGCCTAAAATACAGCCTGAGTGCTGTATTTTAAGCCTACCTAGGCCTAAAATAAACTAGACCTACCACAGAGATTTACTGCCACACTTTCGTAGATCAACTTGTCCTCTCGAATGTTGAAAATAAAATCATCCCCAACGGATAAAATATGATGACTTATGAACCATAGCAGCTCACAAACATTCACGTTTTCTATGTGCGAGTCGCTCGATTGGTTCTGGGGGCTAAATTCACGAAGCCGTTACGCAAGCACTTACGAACCTGTATATCATTTCTCAATCTTTGGCGGCTTTGTTTACAATTATTAAACAGTAATGAGCTCCGAAGCACCAGGAGGCTGTTTATAACAATAACAACAGTTGATTGGCAAGTTTTCATGCTTGTAAACTGTTTAATAAATGTAACCAAAGCCGTCAAAGATTGAGGAAAGATGTATAGGTTCGTAAGTGCTTGCTTAACTGCTTCGTGAATCTGGGTCCAGGTTCGTAAGTGCTTGCGTAACTGCTTCGTGAATCTGGCCCCAGGTTCGTAAGTGCTTGCGTAACTGCTTCGTGAATCTGGCCCCAGGTTCGTAAGTGCTTGCGTAACTGCTTCGTGAACCTGGCCCCAGGTTCGGAAGTGCTTGCGTAACTGCTTCGTGAATCTGGCCCCAGGTTCGTAAGTGCTTGCGTAACTGCTTCGTGAACCTGGCCCCAGGTTCGGAAGTGCTTGCGTAACTGCTTCGTGAATCTGGCCCCAGGTTCGTAAGTGCTTGCGTAACTGCTTCGTGAATCTGACCCCAGGTTCGGAAGTGCTTGCGTAACTGCTTCGTGAACCTGGCCCCAGGTTCGTAAGTACTTGCGTAACTGCTTCGTGAACCTGGCCCCAGGTTCGGAAGTGCTTGCGTAACTGCTTCGTGAATCTGGCCCCAGGTTCGGAAGTGCTTGCGTAACTGCTTCGTGAATCTGGCCCCAGGTTCGTAAGTGCTTGCGTAACTGCTTCGTGAACCTGGCCCCAGGTTCGTAAGTGCTTGCGTAACTGCTTCGTGAACCTGGCCCCAGGTTCGTAAGTGCTTGCGTAACTGCTTCGTGAATCTGGCCCGTGGTGTTTTAGCACGCCATTATATGACCGTTGTAACAAACAAGGAAGAACACACAAAAGTACCAAAATAACATTAGAAAAAGAAATGCAGACTATTATCCATGATCATGTAAATGTAATGTAAAATACGATTATAAAATGATTATATGATTATAAAAATGATTATATGATTATAAAATGAAATGATTATATTATAAAATATGATTATAAAATAATGTACTATATAGATCTGTGTACTATAGATGTGTACTATAGATCTGTACTATCTGATGGGAACAGAGAAAAGAGAGAGAGGCTAAACTACTCTATCATTTTGGGATGCATTTGATCTCAATAATCCTATTGAACTTGATCCTCCACTCTCTCTCTCTCTCTCTCTCTCTTCTTCGTTCTCTCTCTCTCCTCTCTAATTGTCAAGAGAAACATGAAAAGCGATGAGTCACAATAACGTGGCTGACGTATGAGCCAATCGACTTGAGAATGGTCCAGGACGGACCGAAACGTCGTCGTCGTCCCTTGACCTTCTAGTGTGTGGTCTGGTCAAGAAACATGAAACCATCAACAAATCAACTCTCAACACCGATCATACGATTCAAGCTGCAATTGTCTAGTCCTTAGTTGGCTAAGTGCCGAGATGTCTCCCTGGCAACCATTCCCCAGTAAATATAGCCGCCAGCTTCCCGGAAGGAGGAGGATTAAGTCCACAAGGGCCGTGACGAGGATTCGAACCTGCGTCCGGGAGCATCCCAGACGCTGCTTTAATCGACCGAGCTACGACAGGGTCAAAAGAGTTGAAACCGAAGTTCTACTGAACTTACTGGATGTTAGCCCGTGTGAATAGCACTGGTCAAACTCTAGCCACCTGGGATAGGATTCGTCAATCATTTACCTATCCACTGGCGAAACCTGTACATCTTTTCTCGATCATGGCGGGTTTGTTTACGTTTATAAAACAGTTTACGAGCTCGGAAGCGCTACGAGGTTCTCTACGACCTCGTAGCGCTTCCCAGCTCGTAAACTAACCTCATTTAATTTAAATTAATTACAAATTAATTAAATTAACCTCGTGAATTAATCTCAAGCTGTAAACACCAGGCTTGAGAATAATGGGGGACAGTGAGATAGCATCACTAATGGCTCAAAAAACAGGTTCTATCGTTTAAAGCCCCATTTGACTACTAGCCAAGAGGGTAGCTTTTATCTTGGACTATCACGGGTAAAGTGTGTGTGTGTGTTGGGTGTCACCTGGGACGCTGGTTCGAGCCCCCTTCTCATAGATACAGCACGTTAGTGTGATCTCGCCAACTCAAGTTCAAGTATGTTTATTGAGATAAGAAAAAATACATCTCAAAGGAATAGAGTAGCTACCCCTCCAGGCTCTCGTCAACCCATTTTCTTTGTAAGATAATACTTTTGTAACTTACTAAGTTAGTTACAAAAGGACTTGTATGTAGCTGCCTCGCTTTGAATGTTAGACATAATATTGCTAAGTTCGTGTGCCGGATGCTTTGGAAATGTTGCATGTTGGAGTTTCAATGAATTGCTTGCATGTTCAATGCCAATTTCAGACTGATATTATAGGAACATGAGGCCTAAGAACCTAACCTCCAGATCTGTAAATAGGTAGCCTATTTACCTATTAAATAGGCTGTAAATAGGTAGCCTATTTACCTATTAAATAGGCTGTAAATAGGTAGCCTATTTACACTGGTCCGCTCCCACGATTCGAATATACTGCTTCGTCAAAGCCTATTGTTGACCAGACCACACACTAGAAGGTGAAGGGACGACGACGACGTTTCGGTCCGTCCTGGACCATTCTCAAGTCGTCCTGTATGCATACACTAACCAGAAGAATAGTAGTGATTCACAGTATTAAGAATGGTGATACAGTAGGTGCCAGACTTAACATAGTGACCTAGGAGCTTTTAACTAACCCATGTGGTCTAACCCACGAGTTAACTAAGAAAATAAATAACATCTGTGAGGAATGCAATTGTTTAGGCTATTGACTAACTATTGACTACTGACAATTATTTAAGCTAAATTTAAATTTTAAATTAGGCTATGGATCCTCTGGTACAAGTTCCTAAAAGTTCACATAAATAATCCTACACTGGATATGTAAATAATTGTAATAAATAATTAGTATTTTGATGACAAACATTAAAATAACTTTGTCATAATTAGAATTAACCCCATAATTATACTATGTGTGGCTTAGGCTATATTCGATACTTGCGCCGCACTATAGAAGTGAATATGTTTCTAGACTATTCCAGATGTTTGCTTAATGGTAACTTACTGAAGCTAAATACAACAGATAAGCTCAAATAAACGGTGAAGCAGTTACGCAAACACTTACGAACCTGTACATCTTTTCTCAATCTTTGGCGGCACAATTATTAAACGGTTAATGAGCTCCGAAGCACCAGGAGGCTGTTTATAACAATAACAACAGTTGATTGGCAAGTTTTCATGCTTGTAAACTGTTTAATAAATGTAACCAAAGCCGTCAAAGATTGAGAAAAGATGTACACGTTCGTAAGTACTTGTGTAACTGCTTCGTGAATCTGCAGGAAATTCTCCACAACATTTTAAGTAACTTACGCTTGTTTGAAAGAATTCTCAATCACCTGCCAGAGAATTTCATTGGCAGGGTGAGCAACAATCTCTGAAATTGCTGCCACGAAAAGAACGCGGTAGAACGAATGAGGATTTACACAACATAAGAATAAATGTACCTTTGAAACAAATCGATTTTGTATGCATAAGATACGATTTAAAATTGTTTAAAACATTGTCACTCCTTAGGTTACGTAACGAGCTTACAGGCTTCATTTGTTTTCGGAAGGTCCAGCCGCTTGGGCTGGACGGTAGAGCGACGGTTTCGCTTCGTGCAGGTCGGCGTTCAATCCCCAACCGTCCCAAAGTGGTTGGCCACCATTCCTTTCCCTCTGCCTGATCCCTGCCAAGTCGTAATGGCTTGGCGTCCCCCCGCCCCCTGACAGTTACCTTCCCTTGTTTTTGGAGACAAAAATTGTATAGTTACAGAGTAGGTAAAGTGTAGTGACTCATTAGAATGTGAAAAAGACTAGAATTTGTAGAAATGAATGCAACTTCACTGTATGTTAGATAAACCCCGCCAGGTAAGTCCACTACGGGCTCACCATAGCCCGTGCTACTTGCCCCGCTCCTGTGCCAGGTAAGTCCACTACGGGCTCACCATAGCCCGTGCTACTTGCCCCGCTCCTGTGCCAGGTAAGTCCACTACGGGCTCACCATAGCCCGGGCTACTTGCCCCGCTCCTGTGCCAGGTAAGTCCACTACGGACTCACCATAGCCCGTGCTACTTGGAACAAAATGTTCCCAGTAGCTGAATCTATAACAACAACAGCTGGAACCCTTGTTGAATTCACAATCTTATTCCCAAACACGTCACTGTTTGACGTCACTGACCATGCACTGTTGACTCACTAGTTTTCCTCACATGATTGTGAGCTGAATACATAATTCACCCAATGCTCAGAGCAAACACTTGCATTCTCACGACTCCGTTCATTGACGCTTATGACACATTAAGATACCATTTTGAGAGATAACTCATATAGTGATATAGTTTGCATATAGTAAACTTCATATAGTTTACTCTCATAGTGTTCATATGAGAGTAGTTAGGTAGTTTGGCTTAGCGAGAAGCGTTTCATCTTTAACCCGTTCTCTCGATCACCCAAAACTACATTGATTTTGCCAACTCAAAATCGTCAGAACCCAGAGCCGATAATTATTAGGCCAGAGAAGCGATTTTAATTTCCGTAAATCACTGTCAAAATTCCGTACACGACGCAATTTTGACGGTGAAGTTGATAGCTTAAAAAATGTAGCGTGTCCACGTTAGCCTATGGCAGCATGGGGCCCATAGAATCGTGGGCCCCCCCCCCCCTGGACAAATGCCCAGGGGCCCCATACATAAAGACAGGATTGGAACTGTTTACATAAAATACACATACAAATTTACATGAAAATAAATCCTGTGATAGGCATACGAAACCGTTTCTGGGATAACGGTAGGATTCTTCTCTCTATATTGTATATATTATTTAATAAAAATGTCATATATACTTCAATGTTCAAGGGAAATAGAACATTACATATAGTTTATATACTTATCAGTAAACCAATTTTTCAAACACAGCGGATGAGTCTTAACCCTCAAATGTTATACTTGATCCTGACTTGCAAGAACTTTAATATATTCAATATTTGACGTCTTATTACAACCAAAAATCCGTTAGCGAGCAGTAATAAGCAACATACAAGTACTGTTCAAGATTATGAGCTACTGGTAAGAGAAGGGTGTAATAGTCTAGCCTACTCTATCCCCTAGTGATGTATTTGTCGTAATTTCTGCGGCCTTTGAGGAAATTGTGAATAACAGCCTAATCTATTTCTATTGCATAATGTTTATTATATATTTCTGAAACCTTTCTGGCATGAAGCTAGTGATAACATAATTTACTTCATCCTTTTGAGATGAATTTTGTTGTTAGTAAATTTAATGGAACTAATTGTTTATATAAAATTACCTTTATCCCCTAATGTCACTTTACGTAAGGTGGTTTATTAAACTGCTTTAGTTGTTGTGTTAACCTAATATAATTCACTCCATGAGAAAAAAAATATTATTATTTGTAACGTTATTTACATATTTTCTCCAGATTTCAATATCATAAACGTCATTTCCTGTGATAGCACAAAATCAATAATGGAATCAAAAGCATTATTTTCCTTTCTGACTGTTTTCACATAAAAAATTCCTTAAAATACATCTCGGCCAATAATACTTCCTCATACTGTATACCCTAAGAATATTGTCAAACTGCTGACTAAATCCCGTAAAAAAATAATAATTAGCCTCGTCTACTCTATTGGAACTTTTAACTTTAGGAATAAATGACAATTATTGCTTCAGTTTGTGTAAAATAACAGACACAGGGTTGCTGGGATTGGATTTTAGCCTCCTGCAGTTGCTTCTATGTCTGTGTTCTTGTGTGTATTATGTTCTTGTGTTGTTCTTATGGGTGGAAAACCCAGTGGTTCAGCAACAGCTGGAGTCCCAGTTGGTGCGGCGAACGCTGACTCAGTAACACATGACCGGTGACTGCTTTTTTCCCAGCGACACAGTTCAAGCCCTCTCCTACCCACACCCCCAAAGCCCCCCACTACACCCCTCCTACACGTGATAAGCGTTATCTAAGTCATCAAATCTTGCCTGTGGTGGTGCAACCTAGTGCCCTGCTCACATAGCCTCAATCAATCATTATTTTAGCACTGAACCCTAATATATTAACGAGGTCCTTGTGTTGCAAGCTAAACCAACTTAGGTATTGTTGACAAATTAGTGGTTTCGCGTGACCCAGAGCTGAAAACGAAGCAGGAAATACAGAAAGATATAAAATGCACAAAGCACAGTTTAACGAGTAAACGATAAAACGAACGTGCGTTAATTAATGGACAAACTGTTAATGTTATATACGTATTTTGTAGGTAAATTGGCAATGAAAAACAGTCTTGATTCATTTTGATAGTTTAAACTTGTTATTTTGACAATTAATGTTCTTCTTGAGTACACACACACACACACACACACACACACACACACACACACACACACACACACACACACACACACACACACACACACACACAATATTGGGGCCTCCCGGCTGAGTGGATAGGGCTTGGGGGGGGGGGTCATAGTCCTAATAGCCTGGGTTCGATTCCCGGCGGAAACCAAAGGGGCAAAGTTTCTTTCACTCTGATGCCGCTGTTCACCTAGCAGTACATAGGTATCTGGGAGTTAGACGGTTGCTTCCTAGGGATATATATATATGTGTGTGTGAGAGTTAGAGAGAAATATATGTAGTAGATATAAGAAAAAAAACCAGATTGGTTAGAAAGGCGGGGTCCAAGAGCTAACAGCTCGATTCTGCAGACACACATAGTACATACAAATAGTCATATACATACACATATGTGTATGACTGTGTATACTAGTTTCTCAATGTCTATACACACTTGTGAACAGCATTATACATACATATTAACCTAACCTTCACAACTACTCGTATAGAATAATTTATCGGGCAACACAGTAATAGATGTGTGATGGAGTGTTTCAAGCGTCGGTTATACATACGCAAACTACAAACTGCCCGAAACGCTTTGCGTAATAGTGGCTTTAGGCATTGCATATGTACTAGCTCTATCTATAAATCCATCAACTTTTTGTATCTCACTTTGCATGTATGTACTATACATGAACACGATGGTATCTGAGTCAATACCAAAAGGTTATATATATACCATTTAACTGTTAGAGAATCCGCTTCGACCTAGAATTTGAGTCATCATGGGATCAGCCTCGACCAGCCTGTGTTGATCATTCAACCTCAGTCACCCCTTCCCATTACCAGTCACCCTGCAAAGCTGGTAGCTTGACTCTATATATATAGGGTTTAAATGGTGTTAATTAGTCTTATAGCCTTGTGTGGATGATTATAGCGTTCATGTTGTATGTATGTCCGTTTGTGGTCTTGTTTAGAGTCTCTGTGGTGTGTGTGTGTGTCTGGGGGGGGGGGATACATGTACGTATCCAAATACGTACATGTGCGTTTAGTTCTGAAGGTTGGTTCATATAGAAGGTTGTTCACAAGTGTGCTCAGATCCTGAGAGATAGAACAGTCACACACTTGTATATGTGTGTGTGTGTGTGTGTGTGTGTGTGTGTGTGTACAGGAGGGTGGGAGATGGGAAACTTAGATGGGAGGGAAGGAGGGAGGACAAGATAAAGAGAAGGTGTGGGAAAAGAGAGAGAATTAGGCGGGAGAAGCCGTTCTGCCTTAGTAACGGTTCGCGGGCTTACCCAACTTATTCAAAATCGTGATTCAAATATTTCAAATTTTGAAATCCATCACGATACTCATAGGCATCAATCTAAATTCCTTGAGCAATGTGATGTCACTCTTAATTGTAAAGCTGGTGACATCATGGATTTCTAATAAAACATGTTGTGTCAGTGTATTGTGACGTCAGCGTCCGTCCAGAAGTCGCTCTCTGATTGGCTAGTGGTCCTGACGTCATCAGCGCTTGTGAGGGCGGGCTTGCCCTTGACTGGCTGGCGATACTGACGTCATAGATTTTATTTTCCTATCCACAAATTATTTTATTCCTAATTATTTCCCATTCCGAACCTCGTGGATTTTAAATACAAATACGCCAATGCTTAAACAAATATATATATCCTGTATATACATATAAAAATATAGAGGAATTTGATCATAAGTTTATTTTTTCAAATTTTAAGAAAAAACATGATTCAACGGAAGATTAGGTTAGTGACGTCATAGTCAAGCTTCCTTTGTCCTATTGGTCGGCGGAGATGCTTGGGGGTCTATTCGTGACGTCATTATCTTGCTTTTTATCCTATGCTCATCCACCAAAATACATCCACTACAGCCTTACAAAAACATGCAAGTTCACGCGCAAGAACAAACAAACAAACAAACAAACAAACTGAACTAACATTAGGATTTCACAAACAATATATGAAATTAATTTTTTCCACATATACTTATTTTTTTCCCCCTTAAAGTTCTAGGGACGTAATTAGCGACCTTGTACAAAGTAATATTCACTAATTAACTGTAATTAATTACACATAAAGTATACTAATTTGTAATATGTATGCAAACTCTTTTAACATATCCCTTCCAAATTGGTTTTAAATAGGCTACAGATTATTAGTATTATTATCATTTTACTAAGTAAATTAACACAAACCCAAGAGCTAGAACTCAACCCCACAAGCTCACCAATATGAGGACACACTAAGCTCTAATGGCTTCCAAAATACCCCAGATTTTAGACCCCTTTTAATAGATTATCTACATTATACAACTAATAGATCCTGAATCCCATAAATTAATCAGTAAAACAAAAGACTGATTCCTTCAACGACTAGATTACTTAGAAGACATTGAAGCGTTGTAAACAAAGGCTAATATATCATTGAAGTTTAGACAATTAACTATGATTTTTTTCCTTTACTAGTAATTGCATCAGTAAATTCATAGTCATAAAAAACAGGACAATAAATCATCTATAGATGTAATTGATAAATTGCTTGATAAGCAAAAATCAACGTAGGATTGACTGGTATACATAAAAACAGGACAATAAATCATCTATAGATGTAATTGATAAATTGATAGATAAGCAAAAATCAACGTAGGAAGAACTGGTATACAGCGCTTCCGAGAAATACATGAACAGGTATACCATTGAGAGAGTATGCTGGGGCTCGTATGATCATTAGATATGGGGGGCGTAACCGTTGGGCAAGGTATGGTATGCGTGTGTTTACTATTTGTGTCTGCAGAATCGAGCTATTAGCTCTTGGACCCCGCCTTTCTAACCAATTCATTTTTTTCCTGTGTTTACTAAGTATATTTCTCGCGCGCGCACACACACACAGGAAGCAGGTGTGTAGTGTGTATAGTGTGTGTGTCGTGTGTGTGTGTGTGTGTGTGTGTGTGTACTCACCTAATTGTGCTTGCGGGGGTTGAGCTTTGGCTCTTTGGTCCCGCCTCTCAACCGTCAATCAACTGGTGTACAGATTCCTGAGCCTACTGGGCTCTATCGTATCGTATCACACACACACACTGTGTGTGTGTGTGTGTGTGTGTGTGTGTGTGTGTGTGTGTGTGTGTGTGTGTGTGTGTGTGTGTGAGTGAGTCAGCTTCCAATACCCACACACACACACCCGCTTGCTATCCACAACCTCCTACTCGCTATCCTCCACCTATCGTCCAAGGTCCAAACCTATACCACACCTATTGTTCAATCCTCTCGGCGCTCACATCACCAATAACATCCACTAATCTTGCTATGCACATTGCCAAACTACATAACCACATTATCCTTACCCTATCAAGTGATATCCAAAGCAACTGGGCAATGAATTATGGAATATTTTAAGGTGAACGAAAGAATGCATGCCACAGGTGGTAACTCACCGTCACGAGACCATGTGGGTTCACAGTATATATATATTCTGAGGCAAGCCTCCCCACCCTCTTACTTCCATAGTCGTGTCTGCTCTGCACTAGTCCCTTCTGCAACCTTCAGGAGAAACCGGTTACTAAACTTGAAACACAAAGACGCCTCAACTCCTTTCAAGATATCGCAACGGATCGATAGGAGTGAACAGTTTGATGTGGTGTGACTTTAGGTGGTTCTAGGACACTAGAATCAATACCTCAAGATACGATTGTTAATGGTATTGTAGATATATGTGGATACATATTTAGGGGAAAGAAATTGGGGTTTGATAGGTTATCTTGCGCGTGTGGCAACATCTCGGCCCAGGGCCGGCCCCCAGCGCCTCAGTGCGCGTCGGACTGCATTGCTGAGTGGACGCTTTATCCTACCGCTCCTTACATCCTTACAACAAACTCCTCCTCACCGCACATACCTTCAAGATGGGGTGCATCAGCAAAGCAGCCTTGTTCGTGCTGAACTTCCTCGTGTTCGTAAGTATGAGAGAGTGTGACGTTGGTTCGGTTCCCGCTGGTCTGAGGAACTCTATAACCCCCCGTTACCTTAAGCCTTTCACTAACGCCAAACCACACCAAGTATACACATTCCCCCTTTAAATAACACCTCAAATGCCTTTTTTTGCACATGATATTCGCCTTAAATGCCTTTTTTGCACATCATATTCGCCTCAAATGTCATAATGTTCCGTTGTTCAAAAAAAAATTGTCGAGAAACGGAAAAAAATTTAATCTTTATTTCTTCCGTTCAGAGCAACAGGTATTTGGTGTATATATTGATTACTCTGGGAGGATGCAGGTGGATTGGCCTCCCATACCACCTTGCAACTGTATAATCTATCATTGTAATACAATACTGAATATAATCTGCAAAAACCTGTCCTCACACTTAATGCACTGCGATATTTTTTTGGGACTGCCTTAATATAATTTGTGTATTTAAAGGTCAGCAATATTGATGCTTTTGTGGACTATTGACTAGTTTTTTTCCTATTACTTTACTCTCAAAATATTTCCGTAACTTGAACGAGACTAAAATTAACATTGAACATGTCAAGCTAATTCCGCTTCGTAAATGAACACGTCAGCGTCACAGGTTCCTAAATGAACACACATCAAGCGAGCCCCGGTGTTCAATAAGCCATAGACCAGCTGTCTAGACCAATGGGGTCACCCAAGAGGTCACTCAGGAAGGTCATAGGTCAAGAGCGCGAACCGCCAACACTTGAAAGTGAAACGCAATTCACTTTCAACTGCAAATTTGTCCCAGTTTGACTGGCGTCTTGTAAGACACGCGTCTTGAACTCACACACACATTTGTGTATGAATGTTTCTACCTCATTGTCAAGTTCCTCAAGTTCACGTATGAACTTGCATTCTCAAGTTCATACAGTTCTCGTATATTGATCAATATATTCCGCATATACGCAGCATATCATAGCACTGTTGCAAGTAATTGTTGCGGGCTTTTTTGAGGCACTTCCGGTGTATAATTGTCTATTGTATTATACAACCAGTATGGCGTGTCAGGTACAACGCCCAAAACTTGTTTAATAACACCTTGGTTCTCTCACTACTGTTGCTTGCTCCACCTCTCACAACGGGTTATAGGGTGTGTTGGAGGGGGGAAAGGGAGTGCAACACAGCCCCCTCTCTCACAAGTGTTGTCTAGAATGTTAATCTTACAGCCGTTGTATCGAGAGCGCTCTCTTATAGCTGTCTAGAGCGCTCTTTTACAGCTGTTTTGAGCGCTCTCTTACAGCTGTTGAGCCGAGAGCGCTCTCTTACAGCTGTTTTGAGCTCTCTTACAGTTGTTGAGCCGAGAGCGCTCTCTTACACCTGTTTTGAGCGCTCTCTTACAGCTGTTGAGCCGAGAGCGGCGCTCTCTTCCAGCTGTTGAGCCGAGAGCGCTCTCTTACAGCTGTTTTGAGCGTTCTCTTACAGCTGTTGAGCCGAGAGCGGCGCTCTTACACCTGTTTTGAGCGCTCTCTTATACCTGTTTTGAGAGCGTTCTCTTACAGCTGTTGAGCCGAGAGCGGCGCTCTCTTACAGCTGTTGAGCATAGAGCCCAATCTCAAAACTGCTGTGCTTAGACCCAACTCTCACAGCTGTTATGGCCTGATCTCGTTTTTTTCATCAGGCGTTTTAACTAGAGCGCTCTCACAGCTGTTGCGTTCTACAGCAATATCAAAGCTGATTTTCATAGAGTGCCACCACCCAGCTGGTGAGTCACAGGTCCCTTCACACTGCGCATATAGTCGCTCTCTTTTGATATCATGTACAATCAACCACATAATGTGATAAGGAGAGAGAGTTGGTGATAACAGCTGCGATATTACAGTATCCATCTAAAGGATATAATGGAACAATTATATCATTTGTCCCTCACACAACACAATGGCATCCAGCAATTTTTTTTGCCCTTCATATAAACGTCACTTTAGTCAATTATCAGGATAATTGAGACATTATAATTCGTGTATGTTTAATTATTTTTACACTTGCAAAGATCGTTAATTAAACTAGTTGATAATCGCTGTTTTCAACAACATTTTCACTTACAATTATGAAGCCTAATCGTAGGATCCAATCTTTGTATTATCTTGAAGGTGATTTTTGCTAGTCGTAATAGCTTAGTACTATCTTATAATTCCCTTTGTTTGTCCTATTTATAAATAGCTACCTTTGTTAATGCTCTTTAATTTTTATGTGATAGTGTACAGTCTTAAAACCAAGATTTGTACAATTTGTGATAGTGTACAGTCTTAAAACCAAGATTTGTACAATTTGTGATAGTGTACAGTCTTAAAACCGATATTTGTACAATTTGTGATAGTGTACAGTCTTAAAACCGATATTTGTACAATTTGTGATAGTGTACAGTCTTAAAACCGATATTTGTACAATTTGTGATAGTGTACAGTCTTAAAACCGATATTTGTACAATTTGTGATAGTGTACAGTCTTAAAACCTATATTTTTACAATTTGTGATAGTGTAGTCTTAAAACCGATATTTGTACAATTTGTGATAGTGTACAGTCTTAAAACCAAGATTTGTACAATTCCTTAGTGTGTGATCACGATTCACGCTTCACATCTACTAACCCAACTCATTCCTAAGCCTAGTTAGACAGGCTTTAGACAGACCCCATAGTTAGACAGCTGGAATTTAAACCTTCGAGCATAACAGAAGCTTTTGTTTGTGCTACTTCCTGCTCCTCGTGTTATGCTTCCATTAGTATGGAGGAGAGAGAGACTTAACAGAGTGTAATGTTAGCTGCGTTATCTCTGGACGTATTGATCTCTGCCAAGCTCTGACGAAAATAAGAACCTTGAAAGTTGCTTTGTTCCTTCCCTTAGTTATGACATCACACTCATGTCCTGTTTAGTTTATTTATTATGCATCTCTCATATCCATGGGTGGGTTGTGGAACCCATACCCAGCTGTGGGTTGTTGTGGACCCCATACTCAGTTGTGGGTTGTGGAACCCATACCCATCTGTGGGTTGTTGTGGACCCCATACTCAGTTGTGGGTTGTGGATCCCATACCAAGCTGTGGGTTGTTGTGGATCCCATACTCAGTTGTGGGTTGTGGATCCCATACCAAGCTGTGGGTTGTTGTGGATCCCATACTCAGCTGTGGGTTGTTGTGGATCCCATACTCAGTTGTGGGTTGTAGTGGACCCCATACTCGGCTGTGGGTTGTAAGGGACCCCATACTCGGCTGTGGGTTGCTGTGGACCCCATACTCGGCTGTGGGTTGCTGTGGACCCCATACTCTGCTGTGGGTTGTAGTGGACCCCATACCCATCTGTGGGTTGTTGTGGATCCCATACCCGGCTGTGGGTTCTAGTGGACCCCATACGCAGCTGTGAGTTCTAGTGGACCCCATACCCAACTGTGGGTTGTAGTGGACCTCATACCCAACTGTGGGTTGTAGTGGACCCCCATACCCAACTGTGGGTTGTAGTGGACCCCCATACCCAACTGTGGGTTGTAGTGGACCCCCATACCCAACTGTGGGTTGTAGTGGACCCCCATACCCAACTGTGGGTTGTAGTGGACCCCCATACCCAACTGTGGGTTGTAGTGGACCCCCATACCCAACTGTGGGTTGTAGTGGACCCCCATACCCAACTGTGGGTTGTAGTGGACCCTATACCCAACTGTGGGTTGTAGTGGACCCCATACCTATCCTGTGGATGATAGTGGAAGAAAGGATACAGAGGTAGATAATGGACTCGGGAACTGAACCCCCAAAAATTCATTTACCTAAGCAAATTAAGTCTTCATCAGCTAGTTAGTTACGCAGTTCAATGTATTTCGACGATGGATTAAAAAAAAAGCGAACACAAGCGAAGTCTTTAAGCTAAGTAACTTACATCTGCGGTAAGTTACATTCATTGGTATGCTTATCAGGCATATCAACAGCCATCAAATGCGGACAGGAGAAGTTACTTACCCACATTTGCTAAACTGGAGATATGGCTAAACATTTCTTAAATATAAATTTGAATTAAATATTTATACATTTCTTGAACATTTGTTTCGTCTTGACTAAACACCTTTCATATTCAAGCAGCACAAGTAACGTATAGAGTTAGTTTAGTTCATTTATTATGCACCCCATACCCATCTTGTGGGGGGTAGTGGAAAGGGTTACAGAGGTACATAATGGGCTCAGGGACTGAACCCCACAATTCATTTAGCTAAGTTACAATCTTGATGAGCTAGTTACAAAATTCAATATAAGTCGTCACATCAACAATGGGTTTGAGATCGACCTCAAGTATAGAAATATACTTACGTATAGAACGTATAGAAATAGTCGTTCCTGCATATTAAAAACGGTATAAGCACTTGCACAAGCGCGCGCTCATACGCACAAAGAACCCGCATAGTAACAGTAGTGAAATGTCTCTCCGAATAACACAGATGTTTTCCGTTATACGTCTTGGAATGGACGGAAGAGGGACAGTCTCGCTTCATGCGGGTCGGCGTTCAATCCCCGACCGTCCAAGTAGTTGAATACCATTCCTTCCCCCCATCCCATCCCTAATCCTAATCCTGACCCCTTCCCAGTGTTATATAGTCGAATTGACTTGCCGCTTTCCCTTGATAATTCCCTCCCCCTCAATTCTAAGTCATATGTCTTCCACCATGTCATTTTCGCCTGATAATTATATTCGCATCTTAGGCATGATAAAAAAATATATCCTTAGATAGTAGTACTTAAATCTCGTGTCAGATGTGGACACTCATATTGTGTTACATGTTGGTCCACTTTAGTAAATATTTACATAATTATGGCTACTTAGAATATCTTGAAAGCATTGCCTAACATTTTTTTTTTCAGATTACCCCTAATGACTTACTGTAACATTAACAGTTCTTAAAATTATCTCATTTCAAATTTGATTTTGTGATCATGGCCCAAATTTGCAGTCTGGCTCAAACTCTTTTAAGAATTCACACTGTCTCTTGAATTCAAAATCCCTATAAGTATTCAATATTATTCTGTACCCTATTGTAGCCTATAAGAATTCACAGTCAAACTCAAAATCACTATAATTATACAATATTATTCAGTACCCTATTGTAGCCTATAAGAATTCAGTCTCAAAGCCAAAATCACTATAATTATACTATATTATTTTGTACTGTAGTTTATAAGAATTCAGTCTCAAACTCAAAAATCACTAATTATTCATTTATTATTCTGTACCCTATTGTAGCCTATAAGAATTCAGTCTCAAAATCACTATAATTATACATTATTATGTACTCTATTGTAGTTTATAAGAATTCAGTCTCAAACTCAATAATCACTAATTATTCATTTATTATTCTGTACCCTATTGTAGCCTGTAAGAATTCCGTCTCAAAATCACTATAATTAAACATTGTACTCTATTGTAGCCTATATGAATCAATGTAGAAACGTGTTCAAAACAGGTTATCCTTGCAGGCAGTGGGAGTGACTGTGGTGGTCCTTGCTTCTCTCATCATTAACAAAGACAACTCCTATAGCAATTTGCTGTTGACACAAGGCATCGTCACTGTGCCCATCATTGTGCTCATCGTCGGCCTTGCCATTGTCATACTTGGCTTCTTGGGATGCTGTGGTGCTATGAAGGAGAGTTCCTGTATGCTTAAGACGGTATGTTCCATATCGACCCAAGGTGGTTGTATTATTTACCCTAATACACAGAGAGTGTTAGGTATTACATAGAGTAAATTACACTGCTCCTACAGCTTTTCTCATTTACCCTAATAATTATCTAAGTGTAGTTATAGGATGAGAGCTACGTTCGTGGTGTCCCGTCTTCCCAGCACTCTTTGTCATATAACACTTTGAAACTACTGACGGTCTTGGCCTCCACCACCTTCTCACCTAACTTGTTCCAACCGTCTACCACTCTGTTTGTGAAAGCGAATTTTCTTACATTTCTTCGGCATCTGTGTTTAGCTAGTTTAAATCTTTGACCTTTTGTTCTTGTTCTAATGTTATGGTATTTACCTAAATGTTAATTTACCTTTAAAAGTTCCCGAAGGAAACTTTATGCAGGCCAAAAGTATTATGATGCTTCAGACTGAATAAGCTTCCCTGATAAAAATACAATAAACAGTAGTTGTAGGTATATATATTTCTTAACTTTTGTATGTTTTAAAAACCAGATCTATATATTTTAAATTCATCTTCGTGTATTTGTATTCTAAGGTTAGGTTGAAGGAATCAGTTTCATACCAAACTGGAAATCTAATAGGATTAATTTATTTTCCTTTTATGCTTGTGTATAATTTGATTTTAGTAATATAACTACAGTACTATATTTTATATCCCCAAATATATTATAGTCTTATTTGATAAGTTATTCATGAGTTTTAACTCTTTAAAACTTCATTTGGTACATTTTTACAACGAATTAATAACTTTACGCTTTCCAAAATAATTCTAGATTACTATTCATAAATATTTCACTTGAACTAAAGGTTACTGTACGTTAAAAAGCTAACCTTGCTAAGTAAAAACTTTAAATTTTAAGTTTCGTTTTAAACAGTAAGTTAAAAAGTAAATTCCAAATTCCTTGTGAAAGCATTTTTGTAATTAATAGATCTTACCATACAATACAGTATCCTTCAGCCATAATACCAATAAAGCATTATAGCATTATTTTTCTGAAAAAATACTAATTAGCTAGATGCTGGCAAATAACTTCATTGTATTTATGATCCCTTCTCTGAATTCACTCAAAATAAATGTATTTATGAGTACTATACATACGAACTTTAACTTTTACACAAAATTACGATAGAGTATAATCTGCCAATTTATATGCCATAATATGCTAATTTATATTCAAATGTGCTAATGCTATATATTTATATATCATGTTAATGACAAAGAAAAGCATACGTGTTAATACTGTATTTATGCAACCCGTTCTCGCACTTTCTTACAGTCAATATTGACTTATTAAATACGTGCATATGTGACATACTAAACATACTAGTTTACCTTGAAAAGCTTCATAGAAAACACAGACCTTACCCAACCTTCTTAGTATGTTAAGATAAGCATCTTATTGCTTCGCAATTACAATTATTACTTAACCTATACCTATAATAGGTTAAGTAATAATTGTAATTACGAAGCAATAAGATGCTTATCTTAACTTACTAAGAAGGTTAGGTAAGGTCGGTGTTTTCTATGAAGCTTTTCAAGGTAAACTAGTATGTCACATATGCACGTATTTAATAAGTCAATATTGACTATACGAAAGTGCAAGAATGGGTTGATTTATGTCGTATTTTGAAGTGAGAGTATGGATGCTTTGCATGCTTCAGCATTTCACTCTTGTCACTGTGACATTGCTTATGTTGTACTGTGTGTTAATCAACAGATTGAATTAGGAAATAACTGAAGCATTTTTAGACTGTAGTAGATAATGTGTGAAAAGATATGTTTACTTCGGACTTAAATCTGCATGGATGGATAGCTTCACAATATTCAACCTTTCAATTTAATTTTGAAAATGAAGTATGAATGATGGTTGAAAAATGGACTGAGTAGAATTTTGGTTTAATTCTAAACATTATTGGTGCTCTTAGCTGCTGCTTTAACGATTGTTAACAATTTAATTTGATTTATATTTCACATATTATTGCCGTTTCGTAACTTGGGTGTTATTAGAAGTCTGGTCTTATTTCCTTTAACAGTGTAATCTATCAATCAAAATGTAGGTAGTCACCTTTGGTCAATACTGAATGTCTTTAGTACACTGAAGTCACAAGCAGATGACATTTCTCCGAGAAAATAATGAAACCGTACAATGGTGGCCAACCGGAATCTCTTGTCAGTTCAGGGATGTTATTTTGATCCCATTGTACAGTTTCAATATTTTGTCACGTCTGTTATACTCAAATTCTATGTCAGTTGAAATGTAACCAATCACAGGCAAGTAGGCCTCTGACGTCATGCCAGACAGAGGAGCATCAGCCATTGCTCCCAGCAGCCTCAGTTCTCCTCACAGACTCAGAGTAGGTGGACCTCGGCTAGGCAGATATGTACCTTGTTGTCTCGGTCAATAAATATATACAGAAGCGACTACTGTGTCTACATTCAACCGGAACAAGGCAAACGAATACTGGTGGCAGCGGTGGGACTTTGTGAAAATTTCATAACCAACTTTAAGGTTATCTTGAGGTGATTTCGGGGCTTAGCGTCCCCTGTATATAAATATATATACCTAGGCTTAATTGAGGATGAAAAGCTCAACCGAGTAAAGCAAAGGTTATCACAGTTTCTGACATTGCTATTTTTATCAACAGTATGCATTCATTGTGGCTGTGCTGCTCATCGCTCAAATCGTCCTGGGGATCCTCCTCCTTGTGTATTCTCAAGAGGCTGAAAACGTGATCAAGAACACAATGGACGACGTTTTTAAGCGTTATGGTGGCGATGACGAAGCCCTTACTAAGTCCATTGACCAGATCGAGCACGATGTGAGTAAACATGTGTTATAAATCTAATTTTAGCAACATTGCTAAAACGTTACATAGCAAGAAATTGCACACACACATCTGCATGCACATTGCCGCATTATATATATATATTCTTTGTGTATATAATTCATACTACATACATTCACATTACACATAATGCATGTATCCTCAATTACTATACAACAATGTACTGTAATGGCTAATGAAATCTCAACAGCATGATACCTCTATACATTGTAATCTAAGATACTTATTTTGTCGACTTTCTGATGGAGAGCACTATATATATAGTACCCTCTATATAAACATTGTACTGCATTGCATGAAATATTGCAACCTATCCTTCTGAAATGATAATGTTTATATTGTAGCAACAATTTGGTCAAAAGTACTAGTAAGTACTACCATTTTAGGAGGCTGAGCTAAAATACTGACAAGTCATATTCCTTTCAGCTGGAATGCTGTGGTGTGAGCAACTACACTGACTGGAACACATTTATTAAAAATGGCGACGTGACCATTGGTTGCTGTAAGGAGCAAAAAGATGGCTGCTTCGATGGTATGGCAACCGAACCTCAAGTAGTCGCTGAACAACGGATTTATACTCAAGGTTGTTTCTACGCCATAAAGGAAGACCTCCAGGGTGCTGTCATCGCTCTCGGGGTGGTCTGCCTGATCCTTGCTGTGGTTGAGGTTAGTTTGAACATCTTCATAATTATTTGCGGGACTCTCTTTGTATTACATGAGACAAGCTTCGTTTGCCATTAATTTACGTTATGCAGGCGAGGAGTCACAATAACGTGGCTGAAGTATGGTGACCAGACCACACACTAGAAGGTGAAGGAACGACGACGTTTCGGTCCGGCCTGGACCATTCTCACAATCGACTTGAGAATGGTCCAGGACGGACCGAAACGTCGTCATCATCCCTTCACCTTCTAGTGTGTGGTCTGGTCAACAATTTACGTTATTTCAACTATGGTGATGTATATTCAGTTTGCATCTTGCATTCACATTTGTTAAGAGATGTACATTTTGAACATGACTTATTTCCATGCCTTGTGTCTTAAAACTTGTACTGTGTTTTGCAGGTCATGGCCATTTCTTGCGCCTGTGGGCTCGCCAAAAAATCAAGGCACTATGCTTAAGTTCCAGCTGTCCAATCTTGAAGAGGTCATCAGAAATAAGTTACTGAAGGACTGTAGGTTAGAGCAATACTTGTGATTCTTTTTATTTTCTTCTCCATTTACTGTATATGATGCTTCAGACTTGAGGAAATGTTTTCAACAAGAGGAATTGCTTTGTAAAAAAAAAATTCAACCAATATAAACAAAATATTTATTTTATTTTGTACAATTTCAACAATTAGTTTTGATTTGTGTGTACTAAGAAAATGGGTTAGTACCTTGTAATAGGTCATTATTTTGATGCATTTTATTAAATAGTAACTTATTTATTTGAAAAGTATTATTAAGCATATACATACAGTGTGACTATACATGATAGTCTAGCAATGACGGAATTTCCATTTTCTTATGAATACATATTTACATGTTCACCTGCATGTATATATAACTTTTTGTGTTGATTATCACTCACTCCCTTGCCATGCAAGTTTGTGGTGTACTCTTAAATCATATACTGATTGTGTAAACTATAGTTAGTTTACTGTATATATGTGCATTCCATTACAATTTTTCAGTGATCTCGTGTGATTTATCATGTTTGGTAATGTGTGTCTGTGTGTAAAAATGAATATAGAAAAATATTAGGACTTTTTTTTCATGTCACATAAGTTTATTAAAGTTTTGTAAGAAATTTTTCTTGTTTCAGTTTCGTTTCCTATAAATAGTACTTGAAATCAAATAAAAATGTATTTAAAGATAATAACTTTAAACTACTCTACTCTTGCAATCAAGAACAACTATATTATTACAAGACACCCTCCCCCCTCCCAAAAAAAAAAAAAAAATTGTTAAAATGAGTATTCCTTCAAATTTAAACAAAGATCGAGTTGATTGAATTAAGATACCCACTCCGACAAGTACATTAACACCAAAATAATAGGGGTGGTAGGAGAAGAAAATATCAAGGTGTTCAGTGAGGATCCACAAGGTCTTCTCTGAGTACTTTTTATTTTCTTCTCCGAGGCTATGGGTCCCTACGCTTGCACCAGAGGTGGTACCCCTTAACACATTATGTGCAGATAATTATAACATGAAAAATACTGTAGAAAAAAGTACAAGTTAAGTACCTATTTAAGATTAGGGTACAAATATTACTCGATATAGTACTAGTAGAAATAAAAACATATACAGAACTATGCCCATGTTATAAATGTAGATTGTGACGAAAAAATTAAATAGCTGAAATCTACCAACAAATAAGTTTCAGTCTTGTAGTGAGATCTAGTTGTACTCGCACCAACCAAAGATGCTAAGGAAACCTTGATAGGAATATGTGTAAGACATACTTAGTACAGAATACAATCTTACTATTAATTCAGCCCAAATGTGCTGTAGTTCCATTTAGCTCACAGGATTCACTTTATATTGATCTCAAATTAAAATTACTAGGCAGGAAGATTCTTGCAAAGTTTATATATTTTGAAAATCATCTGGGGCATATAATTTCCTCAAACAGTCCACATATTAATTTTTATGATGCTATTAAGAGACCTAAAAGTTAAAAGATATTTAGCGCCCTCTGATTCTTCTGCACATTTGGTGGGGCTACATAGCCATCCCGGTTTGGTGCCTTCTTTTAATAATTACTTGATACCTAGTAAGTATCAAGTAAGGCCGACACCAGAGTGCAACTCCATAGTCTCCTGAGACTGTTGGATGCCTACTACCTAGTCGAAAGTAAAGTTATTTAACAAGTCAATGTCTAAGCCTGTATAGACGTGAACTATGGGACCACTAAACTTTGCTTTGAAAAGAAAACTGAACACTTTGCTGAATCCATATCTTGAGGTTATCTTGAGATGATTTCGGGGCTTTTTAGTGTCCCCGCGGCCCGGTCCTCGACCAGGCCTCCACCCCCAGGAAGCAGCCCGTGACAGCTGACTAACTCCCGAGTACCTATTTACTGCTAGGTAACAGGGATTTGTTTGTGAAGCATCCATACAGCAAACTCAATTCTTTTTTCAGGCACTCGCTTGTCACTGGCCACTCCAACTTTTCCAGCAATATAAAATTGTATGTTCTATACTAGACCTAGGAAAAGTTAGGCTTGGGTGTCACCGTCTTTCTCAGGCGCTCCACAGAAATAATATACAAATCTTGGACCATTTTTTGATGCAGCAACAGATTTTGTTTATCTCAGCCACAGTTGCTATAGATAATATTAATTTTGTATGACGTGTTAAGTCACTGATAAAGGCCACTACAGTTCAAGCATTTGTGAAGCACCATTCCAAATTGAAGACGAGGAGTCACAATAACGTGGCTAAAGTATGTTGACCAGACCACACACTAGAAGGTGAAGGGACGACGACGTTTCGGTCCGTCCTGGACCATTCACAATCGACTTGAGAATGGTCCAGGACGGACCGAAACGTCGTCGTCCCTTCACATTCTAGTGTGTGGTCTGGTCATCACCATTCCAAATTCTAATCCCAATGCCTGCAATCTGAGATGTTAATCCCAGTGCCTGACTCCCCAGATGTTAATTCTAGTGTTTGAGGCCCCTTAGGTTAATCCCAGTGCCAGAGCCCATGGATGTTAATCCCAGTACCCGCGGCTCCAGATGCTAATCCCAATGTTCGATGCCCCGGCTGTTAATGTCAGTGCCTTAGGCTACTGAGTATACCTATTGTTATACCCTAATATACTCAAAATACTTGAGGTAAAAGTGAGAAAACATCCTAATGAGAGTCAACCTACCAATTAGTGGGATTTTTTATTGTCTGATTCCGAGATATTGAATAGAAAAAAAGACTTTACTTCCTTGACACTGTATGATATACGTGGCTTCAAATACGATATAATTTCCCAAACTCTTCACATTCATCGTAATTTTAAACTCGCCAAAACTAGGCTATGTTTTGGTCTCTGGGAGGAACAGGAGCGGGGATAGAGGGGTATTTTCAGGCATTCAAATATTCACAGCGAAATTACAATAACGTGATATGTGAGAGAATATCGTAATAGGTGGGATTGGATAGTGTTCTCTGGAGCAAAACCCACTGCCTGCTATAACAGGTTCGCGCAATGGTCTTTCCTCATATTATTCCGCTTCACACACACACAAAAACTCATCAGTGTATTATACAATTAAATACAATATAAATACAATCTTCCATATTCATTATGCATCTTAAGGAAGAGTATGAGCAGTTTTAGGTTTCTTCTCTAAACCCAAACCTCTCCTCCAAAAATATAACACCTAAGCTACTATGAATAAACTGCAAGATATGCACTTTAACTATTATGTTAAAAATATGCAGTTTAACTATGTTAAAAATATGTAGTGTAACAAAAAAACGGAAAATTATTTTGTGATATGTTATGTTAGTTTTGAGAAATTAACATATCCTAACCTCCTTAAGCCTAATACACGATATCTGAGGCCTAACATAGTACATATGTGTGCTATACTAGGCCTGGGAATATGTAAGTTTGTGTTTAGCTTCATTGTAAAAGAATTGTTTACTAGTCAGTATACTATCTAAAAGCTAAGAACGTACGAATTGTGACTATTGTCGATCGTCACAATAGGTAATATCTAGACTATCTAAATAATCTAAAGCTCTTGCAAGCACTCCTAAGTTTAACATATGCAATGTTAGGCCTAATTTAGTTCTATATTAGGCCTATAGTGCAAAATGAACTAATTTTTTTTTAGGCTTCAACATTTTATATTTTGTTCACTTCATCCACACTCGCTATCAATACTATTTAACTGGCATTACGATACGTACTTACAAAAGTAGTTTTATTACAAAAAAATGTAACTAGGTACCCAGGAGTACCTAATTACTTTTCACTACATAAAAAATGTACAAAATGTTCTACGTATTCTCGCGGAGTTCCACCATTTAATATTTGACATTCTCAGAACTGTTATCTTTGAGATAAGGCGTTTCTCCAGCTCCTTAAAACCGTCTAAGTAATTCCCAGACTGATGACACCATCAAATTTCCGCTCTTTGGGATAACCACAACACAACAACTCTTGCTTTCATTTTCATTTGCAGTTGTCTTCATACGACGAAAGGTAAATAGACCTAAAGCTGAAGCAATCTCTAAGGAAAGCCTACAACTGGCTCGTAGCCTAGTAGACAATATTTGTATGTTATAATTGCTATTATCGGGGGTCGGAAAGACTGTGGGAACAGAAAGCAGGATATGCTTTTTCAACCCAAGGGATATAATATTCTTGGAACCGCCTACCCGTGGAACTCGTAAATGGTTAAGACATAATTCTCATTCAAAATCCAGTTGGAAAAAAATCCTTCTGAAAGTTGACCAGACCACACACTGGAAGTTGAAGGGACGACGACGATTCGGTCCGTCCTGGATCATCCTCAAGTCGATTGTGACAATCAACAATCGACTTGAGAATGGTCCAGGACGGACCGAAACGTCGTCGTCCCTTCACCTTCTAGTGTGTGGTCTGGTCAACATACTTTAGCCACGTTATTGTGACTCATCGCCTGCAACCTTCTGAAAAATGGGGGCGAGGGTGTACCTTTGATAAGCCGCCGGCTTGCTGTCCGTGTCGAGGCCACTAGAGAGTGGCAAATTCAGGTAAAATATACTTTAGGCTTATGCCTTCCCAGGATGCAACCCACAACAGCTGACTAACTCCTGGGTACCTAGCTACTGCTAAATGAACAGCTGCATTAGGTGAAAGGAAACGTGCCCAACTACCTCTGTCCCGCTCGTGGATCGAACTCGGAATCCCCGATTGTGAGTCGAGAACGAAGGTGGTGGTACCCCTCCTATATATATTATATATATATATATATATATATATATATATATATATATATATATATATATATATATATATATATATATATATATATATGTGTGTGTGTGTGTGTGTGTGTGTATCGTGAAAATAAACACGTGATTAAAAATGTGACAATGTCAGACCACGGAGGAAAATTGAAACAGGAATTTCCTTAAGTACTTTCGTATATTAATTCATCTTCAGAAGGAGTGAAGATGTATTAATATACGAAAGTACTTAAGGAAATTCCTGTTTCAATTTTCCTCCGTGGTCTGACACTGTCATATATCAGATAAAACCCCATACTTGAGTATTTGTGGAACTAGTCTTTAAGATCTTAATCACTCGTCTTAAGTGATTAAGTCGCGCCCTAATCACTCACTCAGACGTTGACAAATCACTCAGGAGAGTGTGAAAGACTTGGTGTAATTTCTTTACATCAATTTTTCACCAATACTCAAGTGTAGGATTTTTTATCCTATGTTAATCCTATGTTAATCCTGTTTTATCCTATGTTAATCCTGTTTTATCCTATGTTAATCCTATGTTTTATCCTATGTTAATCCTGTTTTATCCTATGTTAATCCTATGTTAATCCTGTTTTATCCTATGTTTTATCCTATGTTTTATCCTATGTTAATCCTGTTTTATCCTATGTTTTATCCTATGTTAATCCTATGTTTTATCCTATATTGTCTGTGAGAAGATATTCTCATTACTTACGAATAATATTGAACAAGTCCACAAGGGCCGTGACGAGGATTCGAACCTACGTCCGAGAGCAGGTTAGGTTAAGGCAGCGTTTGGGATCCTCTGTGACGTAGGTTCGAGCCCTAGTCACGGCCCTTGTGGATTTGTTCATGTGATGCATCAAGCTATTGTGATTTCTGTGTGTAGTGAATAATATTGGTACAAGTAGCGAGTGCAGTCTCATCATCTTAAGAGGCCCGGTCTCCCGACCCGTCCTCTTACAAAGAACGTCGCTTTTCGCACGTATGCGAACTAAGGATAAAAATTGACGTAATCTAAAATGGAAAATTATTTTCCACATCTTGAGGTTATCTCGAGATGATTTCGGGGCTTTAGTGTCCCCGCGGCCCGGTCCTCGACCAAGCCTCCACCCCCAGGAAGCAGCCCGTGACAGCTGACTAATACCCAGGTACCTATTATACTGCTAGGTAACAGGGGGCATAGGGTGAAAGAAACTCTGCCCATTGTTTCTCGCCGGCGCCTGGGATCGAACCGAGGACCGCAGGATCACAAGTCCAGCGTGCTGTCCGCTCGGCCGACCGGCTCCCCTTAGTGCGCATACGAGGGAAAATTTTCCCTCGGTAAAATTTTCTGGTAAATCTGATTTACAGATTTACCAGTGATAAATTTACACAAGATAACCAGATTTACACAAGGTAAATCTGGCGATTTACACAAGGTAAATCTGGCACAGTTATGCCAAATAGATAATACTTGGAAAAGAAGTAGGAAGGAGTTTTTATTTTTTTTATTATTATTATTTTCTACCACAGACGTGGCCAGACATTTACAATGCTAACCAGCATATATACATTTTCTTCTGTCCTCCATGGACAGGGTTAGAGATCAGTTAAACATATTGCGATGGAGTGGAGGGTAGAAACTGGTTCAGATATGGCAGTAGCAGTTAGTTGACCTCTGACACGAAGGGGGAAAGAGGGGAAGTGGAAGATAATGCAGAAAAGTGTCTACTGCCGATAAAGAACGGAAGGACAAGATAGTGAGAAGACTCCAACAAGTGTCTATATGACAACTAGTTGACATGTGAGGGGACAGACTGGTGTAGACTATGGCAACGATAATGAAGGGACGACGACGTTTCGGTCCGTCCTGGACCATTCTCAAGTCGATTCGGTCTAGGACGGAACGAAACATCGTCGTCCCTTCACCTTCTAGTGTGTGGTCTGGTCAACATACTTCAGCCACGTTATTGTGACTCCTCGCCTCCACTATGGCAACTGCCCGAAACCCGAAGTTGATGAAACTACCTCAGATAAGCAATTGATACAAGGAGACGATGCTGATAACAAGCCCTTCACCACCACACACCCCAATGCCCAACTCTGTTATCCTTATCAGTGCCTCGTCAACTTGTAAAGTTCTCAGCGGCAATACATAGCCAGTCTCCATCCAACTAACTCCACAACTAACAATATCTATCCAGGCCATCTGCCCGAGCCACAGCTACCACAGGAGGGATCCGAACTACCTTTTGAGTGTCTCAATAGTTAACTACACTCTGGTTAATTATCCAACAGCTATTTGAGCTTGAGAGTGCGTGAGTGCAAGAGAAGAATATTAGGCTACAAGGTACAGAGTCCCCGGAACGAGGGCAAGGTGGACATTTAATTACCGCAACACCTGTTAAACATCAAACAGCTGTTTTAAGAACAGCTGTTAAAAACGTCCACCAGCTGTTTCAAGAACAGCTGTTAAAAACGTCCACCAGCTGTTTCAAGAGCGAACAGCTGTTTGAGCAGCACGATGGGTTGTGTTAGTAAATATGGACTCTTCATCATCAACTCCTGTGTTATTGTAAGTTACAACTGTTGTTGTTGTTGTTTAAGATTCGCTACTTGGAACAAAAAGTCCCAAGTAGCACGGGCTATGGTGATCCCCTAAGTTAAAACTATTTATCCAGAAGTTCTGTAGTAGTTTATCCAGCAATTTAATCCAGCAATTCTGTAGTACTAAACCTCGTTTGCAATTAATGAAATATTAGTTTCCTATGTTACTTTCTAGAGATATTTGAGTAACAAGAAATTACCATCAGTGATAAGAATGAGCTGATAACTTCCAACTCACAAATGACCCAGATAGTAACAGCAAATTAAGCTAATTCTTTTGACCATGTCGTAGCTTAGTCGATTAAGGCAGCGTCTGGGATGCTCTCGGACGTAAGTTCGAAGCCACACCACGGCCCTTGTGGATTTGTTATCCTAATCCTAGGAGCCGGTCGGCCGAGCGGACAGGACGCTGGACTAGTGAACCTGTGGTCCCGGGTTCAATCCCGGGCGCCGGCGAGAAACAATGGGCAGAGTTTCTTTCACCCTATGCCCCTGTTACCTAGCAGTAAAATAGGTACCTGGGTGTTAGTCAGCTGTCATGGGCTGCTTCCTGGGGGTTAGAGGCCTGGTCGAGGACCGGGCGGCGGGGACACTAAAGCCCCGAAATCATCTCAAGATAACCCTCAAGATAGCAGTAAAATAGGTACCTGGGTGTTAGTCAGCTGTCACGGGCTGCTTCCTGGGGGTGGAGGCCTGGTCGAGGACCGGGCCGCGGGGACACTACACCCCGAAATCATCTCAAAATAACCTCTAGATAACCTAAGATATCCCATTTTCACCCCCACAGTTCCTGGGTCGAGGACCGGGCCGCGGGGACACTACGCCCCGAAATCATCTCAAGATAACCTCTAGATAACCTAAGATATCCCATTTTCACCCCCACAGTTCCTGGGTCGAGGACCGGGCCGCGGGGACACTACGCCCCGAAATCATCTCAAGATAACCTCTAGATAACCTAAGATATCCCATTTTCACCCCCACAGTTCCTGGGTCGAGGACCGGGCCGCGGGGACACTACACCCCGAAATCATCTCAAAATAACCTCTAGATAACCTAAGATATCCCATTTTCACCCCCACAGTTCCTGGGTCGAGGACCGGGCCGCGGGGACACTACGCCCCGAAATCATCTCAAGATAACCTCTAGATAACCTAAGATATCCCATTTTCACCCCCACAGTTCCTGGGTCGAGGACCGGGCCGCGGGGACACTAAAGCCCCGAAATCATCTCAAGATAACCTCTAGATAACCTAAGATATCCCATTTTCACCCCCACAGTTCCTGGGTCGAGGACCGGGCCGCGGGGACACTACACCCCGAAATCATCTCAAGATAACCTCTAGATAACCTAAGATATCCCATTTTCACCCCCACAGTTCCTGGGAGTCACCGTGGTGGGAGTATCGGCCGCTATCCTGCAGCAGGACTCCATCTTCGGCGTACTCCTTACTCAAGTCTTCTACAGCGTGCCCTTGAGCGCGCTTATTGGCGGCCTCTTCGTCACTTTTTTGGGCGTCTTAGGCTGCTGGGGCGCCGCTAAGGAGGACACATGTGCCCTCAAAACTGTGAGAATCCCATTTTCTTATTTGGCGTCCATATTTAGAGAAAACGTGGATGAGAGTATATTTTGTGGGTAACTATGGAGTTATTTAGTGTACTAGCGATGAGTAACTATGGACTTATTTAGCGTACTAGCGATGAGTAACTATGGACTTATTTAGCGTACTAGCTATGAGTAACTATGGACTTATTTAGCGTACTAGCTATGAGTAACTATGGACTTATTTAGCGTACTAGCGATGAGTAACTATGGACTTATTTAGCGTACTAGCTATGAGTAACTATGGACTTATTTAGCATACTAGCGATGAGTAACTATGGACTTATTTAGCATACTAGCGATGAGTAACTATGGACTTATTTAGCGTACTAGCTATGAGTAACTATGGAGTTATTTAGCGTACTAGCTATGAGTAACTATGGAGTTATTTAGCGTACTAGCTATGAGTAACTATGGACTTATTTAGCGTACTAGCTATGAGTAACTATGGACTTATTTAGCGTACTAGCTATGAGTAACTATGGACTTATTTAGCGTACTAGCTATGAGTAACTATGGACTTATTTAGCGTACTAGCTATGAGTAACTATGGACTTATTTAGCGTACTAGCGATGAGTAACTATGGACTTATTTAGCGTACTAGCTATGAGTAACTATGGACTTATTTAGCGTACTAGCTATGAGTAACTATGGAGTTATTTAGCGTACTAGCTATGAGTAACTATGGAGTTATTTAGCGTACTAGCTATGAGTAACTATGGACTTATTTAGCATACTAGCGATGAGTAACTATGGACTTATTTAGCATACTAGCGATGAGTAACTATGGACTTATTTAGCATACTAGCGATGAGTAACTATGGACTTATTTAGCGTACTAGCTATGAGTAACTATGGAGTTATTTAGCGTACTAGCTATGAGTAACTATGGACTTATTTAGCGTACTAGCTATGAGTAACTATGGACTTATTTAGCGTACTAGCTATGAGTAACTATGGACTTATTTAGCGTACTAGCTATGAGTAACTATGGACTTATTTAGCATACTAGCGATGAGTAACTATGGACTTATTTAGCGTACTAGCGACGCACAAAGGGAGTGATAATGCAAGTGAAAGGTGGAAATAAGCGAGATCAGGTCAGGTCAACACAAAATAGAACACGAAATAATTTATACAAATCGCAGGATTTTAGATGTCGGAAAGACCTGGGTAAATACTGGTTTGGAAACAGGGTTGTTGATTTGGGGAAGAATTAACCGGGTAACATGATAGACGTGGGGGTTCCTGGATTGTTTCAAGCGTAGGTTAGACATATATATCTAAAGGAGTTTGAGTCAGGGTTGAATTTTTTTTTTTTCGTAAAATCCAATCGTCCGGATTGTGATGACAGTAGTGGTGGCAATGATTGTGATGATTGTGACGGGGTAATGTAGTGATGACTATGGTGGAATTGTGTGTACTAATGAACAAATCCACAAGAGCCGTGATGAGGATTCGAACCTACGTCCGAGAGCATCCAATGAAAGAAACAATGGGCAGAGTTTCTTTCACCCTATGCCCCTGTTACCTAGCAGTAAAATAGGTACCTGGGTGTTAGTCAGCTGTCACGGGCTGCTTCCTGGGGGTGGAGGCCTGGTCAAAGACCGGGCCGCGGGGACACTAAAACCCCCCGAAATCACCTCAAGATAACCTCCCTATGCTCCTGTTACCTAGCAGTAAAATAGGTACCTGGGTGTTAGTCAGCTGTCACGGGCTGCTTCCTGGGGGTAGAGGCCTGGTCGAGGACCGGGCCGCGGGGACACTAAAGCCCCGAAATCACCTCAAGATATCCCAGACTAATACCCGAGACTGCATCGAATAAGACAGCATCTGGGATGCTCTCAGACGCAGGTTCGAATCCTCGTCACGGCCCTTGTAGATTTCTTCAAGACCATTCAAGTTAAAGTATGTTTTCCCGTGTGTGGCAGTACGCGAGCATCGTGGGTGTGTTGATGGTGATGGTGGTGACGGCCGGGGTCCTCCTGATGGTGTTCACAACGGGTTCCACCGCCTACATCATCTCCAGCATGAAGGTCATCTTCAATGAGTACGGAGGCGCTGACGAAGATCTTACCTACGACTTGGACTTCCTTCAGCATAACGTGAGTCAAACTTTAATAAAGATTTTATTCTCAATAAAGTGATTGGCCGACTGATGATGAAGATTGAGCCACCCAAAAGGTGGCACGGGCATGAATAACCCGTAAGTGGTGGCCCTTTTGAGCCATTACCAGTATCATTACCTGATACTGGAGATCTGTGGAGGTGCGACTGCACCCTGAGTGACAGGAGATGTCTCCCGTGTTGGCCGACTCATGCAGGTCGGCGTTCAATCCCCCCGACCGTCTCAAAGTGGTTGGGCACCATTCCTTTCCCTCCGTCCCATTCCAGATCCTTATCCTGACCCCTTCCCAGTGCTATATAGTCGTAATGGCTTGGCGCTTTGCCCCTGATAGTTCCCTTCCCTCAATTGCTACCCCTACAAACAATTCCTAGTTGATCTATTAAATCTATTATTACCAAACAAGGCAACTACAAAATTGGTGTTTAAAAGTAAACTAGATTTTTTTTTCACTTTGAATATAATAAAAACAAGCGTTTGTTGACCAATGCACACACTAGAAAGTGAAGGGACGACGACGTTTCGGACTGTCCTGGACCATTCTCAATCGACTTGAGAATGGTCCAGGACAGACCGAAACGTCGTCGTCCCTTCATTTTCTAGTTTGTGTTCTAATGTTTCTCATCACGTCGAAGGGACGACGACGTTTCGGACCGTCCTGGACCATTCACAATCGACTTGAGAATGGTCCAAGACGAACCGAAACGTCGTCGTCGTCCCTTCACCTTCTAGTGTGTGGTCTGGTCAACATACTTCAGCCACGTTATTGTGACTCCTACAAAACAAGGGTTTATTATATGTTTGGAATAGACTCACTGCTGCGGGATCCAAGGCTACGAGGACTGGGCGGACTTCATCTACGGGAACAGCACGAACGTTGCAGACGGCTGCTGCAAGAACCAGACTGAGGGGTGTGGCGTGGGTCTCCTGCAGGACCCGCAGGTGAAGGAGCTGGTCTACACCGCTGGATGTCTCTCCTTCCTTACAGACGCCCTCTCTGGTTTCTGCATCGCTCTGGGAGTCGTCACTCTCGTCTTGGCCAGCATACAGGTGAGATCTGGAAGATGTATGTGGTTCCAGCATCCAGGTGAGATTCAGTGGAGCCCTCAGGGGCTTGGTGGAAGCCTTAGGGCTTGGTGGAAGCCTTAGGGCTTGGTGGAAGCCTTAGGGCTTGGTGGAAGCCTTAGGGCTTGGTGGAAGCCTTAGGGCTTGGTGGAACCCTCAGGGGCTTCGGAGGAAGCCTCAGGGCTTGGTGGAAGCCTTAGGGCTTGGTGGAACCCTCAGGGGCTTGGTGGAAGCCTCAGGGCTTGGTGGAAGCCTTAGGGCTTGGTGGAGCCCTCAGGGGCTTGGTGGAAGCCTTAGGGCTTGGTGGAAGCCTTAGGGCTTGGTGGAAGCCTTAGGGCTTGGTGGAAGCCTTAGGGCTTGGTGGAAGCCTTAGGGCTTGGTGGAAGCCTTAGGGCTTGGTGGAACCCTCAGGGGCTTCGGTGGAACCCTCAGGGGCTTCGGTGGAACCCTCAGGGGCTTCGGAGGAAGCCTCAGGGCTTGGTGGAAGCCTTAGGGCTTGGTGGAACCCTCAGGGGCTTCGGTGGAACCCTCAGAGCTTGGTGGAACCCTCAGGGCTTCGTAGAACCATCAGAGCTTGGTGGAACCCTCAGAGCTTGGTGGAACCCTCAGGGCTTGGTGGAACCCTCAGGGCTTGGTGGAACCCTTAGGGCTTGGTGGAACCCTTAAGGGCTTCGGTGGAACCCTCAGAGATTGGTGGAACCCTCAGAGCTTGGTGGAACCCCCAGGGCTTGGTGGAACCCTCAGGGGCTTTGGTGGAACCCTCAGGGCTTGGTGGAACCCTTAGGGCTTGGTGGAACCCTCAGGGCTTGGTGGAACCCTCAGGGGCTTCGGTGGAACCCTCAGAGCTCGGTGGAACCCTCAGGGGCTTCGATGGAACCCTCAGAGCTTGGTGGAACCCTTAGGGCTTGTTGGAACCCTCAGGGGCTTCGGTGGAACCCTCAGAGCTTGGTGGAACCCTCAGGGCTTCGTAGAACCCTCAGAGCTTGGTGGAACCCTCAGAGCTTGATGGAACCCTCAGGGCTTGGTGGAACCCTTAGGGCTTGGTGGAACCCTTAAGGGCTTCGGTGGAACCCTCAGAGCTTGGTGGAACCCTCAGAGCTTGGTGGAACCCTCAAGGCTTGGTGGAACCCTCAGGGGCTTTGGTGGAACCCTCAGGGCTTGGTGGAACCCTTAGGGCTTGGTGGAACCCTCAGGGCTTGGTGGAACCCTTAAGGGCTTCGGTGGAACCCTCAGAGCTTGGTGGAACCCTCAGAGCTTGGTGGAACCCTCAGGGCTTCAGTGGAACCCTCAGGGCTTGGTGGAACCCTCAGGGCTTGGTGGAACCCTTAGGGCTTGGTGGAACCCTCAGGGCTTGGTGGAACCCTTAGGGCTTGTTGGAACCCCTCAGGGGCTTCGGTGGAACCCTCAGAGCTTGGTGGAACCCTCAGGGCTTGGTGGAACCCTCAGGGCTTAGTGGAACCCTCAGGGCTTCGGTGGAACTCCCAGGGGCTTCGGTGGAACCCTCAGAGCTTGGTGGAACCCTCAGAGCTTGGTGGAACCCTCAGAGCTTGGTGGAACCCTCAGGGCTTGGTGGAACCCTCAGGGCTTCAGTGGAACCCTCAGGGCTTGGTGTAACCCTCAGGGCTTGGTGGAACCCTCAGAGCTTGGTGGAACCCTCAGGGCTTTAGTGGAACCCTCAGGGCTTGGTGGAACCCTCAGAGCTTGGTGGAACCCTCAGGGCTTGGTGGAACCCTCAGAGCTTGGTGGAACCCTCAGAGCTTGGTGGAACCCTCAGAGCTTGGTGGAACCCTCAGAGCTTGGTGGAACCCTCAGGGCTTGGTGGAACCCTCAGGGCTTCAGTGGAACCCTCAGGGCTTGGTGTAACCCTCAGGGCTTGGTGGAACCCTCAGAGCTTGGTGGAACCCTCAGGGCTTTAGTGGAACCCTCAGGGCTTGGTGGAACCCTCAGAGCTTGGTGGAACCCTCAGGGCTTGGTGGAACCCTCAGAGCTTGGTGGAACCCTCAGAGCTTGGTGGAACCCTCAGAGCTTGGTGGAACCCTCAGAGCTTGGTGGAACCCTCAGGGCTTCAGTGGAACCCTCAGAGCTTGGTGGAACCCTCAGAGCTTGGTGGAACCCTCAGAGCTTGGTGGAACCCTCAGAGCTTGGTGGAACCCTCAGGGCTTGGTGGAACCCTCAGGGCTTCAGTGGAACCCTCAGGGCTTGGTGGAACCCTCAGGGCTTGGTGGAACCCTCAGAGCTTGGTGGAACCCTCAGGGCTTTAGTGGAACCCTCAGGGCTTGGTGGAACCCTCAGAGCTTGGTGGAACCCTCAGGGCTTGGTGGAACCCTCAGAGCTTGGTGGAACCCTCAGAGCTTGGTGGAACCCTCAGGGCTTGGTGGAACCCTCAGAGCTTGATGGAACCCTCAGGGCTTGGTGGAACCCTCAGAGCTTGGTGGAACCCTCAGGGCTTGGTGGAACCCCCAGAGCTTGGTGGAACCCTCAGGGCTTGGTGGAACCCTCAGAGCTTGGTGGAACCCTCAGAGCTTGGTGGAACCCTCAGGGCTTGGTGGAAACCTCAGGGCTTCAGTGGAACCCTCAGAGCTTGTTGGAACCCTCAGGGCTTGGTGGAACCCTCAGGGCTTCAGTGGAACCCTCAGGGCTTCAGTGGAACCCTCAGGGCTTCAGTGGAACCCTCAAGACCCCCTCGGGGGATTCAGTTCAATCCCAGGTTACACTGCTGCATATCGTGGTCAAGTTGTTTAGGGTGTATACGCAGGAATATCCATTGAGCAGGTTCGAATCCTCATCACGGCTTCTACTGAATTTCTTACAGCTACTGTAACTTCTTATATTATGAAACCACAATGACAATTAGATCAAACTGGGAGTTCACTGGAAAAGCTTAAGTACTAAATTGATTTAAATAATTGTATGAGTTTCAGTAACATTATATTTCACATATGACCATTGAAATATTTGTCAATGGTCAATTGACAAAATAAGAGACACACACACACACACACACACACACACACACACACACACACACACACACACACACACACACACACACACACACACCACACACACACGAAGTTGTGTAATATCTTAACATACTAAGAAGGTTAGGTTAGGTCGGTGTTTTCTATTCAGCTTTTCAAGGTAACCTCAAATATTCACAATAAATTAATATATCACATATGCACTTATTCATAAGCCAGATATTGACTATAAGTACAAGAACGGGTTGCGAATGAATGGACAAGTGTAAGCATCATGAGGAACTAACATTTTCATCTCCCGTGCACAGATGCTGAGCATCAGCTGGGCGTGTATCATCATCAGAGACAGCAGCAGGTACGCGCCTCTCTAAGGTGAGCGCCACTCTCACTTCTGCCTCAGTCACCCCTCTATCAACACCCCTCGAGTATCCATTTTCTGTGTTTCCAAACGAATAGAATTCCCAGCCTAATTTTTGAACCGTTTGCAAATTTGTAATTGTTGCTCATTTGGTCCATAGGCCTGTCCTGGGACACAGCCCATGGACACATGGGATGTATCCCATGGATCGAGTATCCATTTTTTTGTGTTTCCAAACGAGTAGAATTCCCAGCCTATTTTTTGAACCGTTTGCAAAATTGTAATTATTGCTCATTTGGCCCATAGGCCTGTCCTGGGACACAGCCCATAGACAAACCACTGATAAGTCACCCATTCACACAAACCAATTTATACCAATTCTCTGATTTAAAAAAAACACCCTAATTCAACTTAGGAAAAAAAACCAATACCATTAGCCTATAACTTTTTAACATGTCATCCGTGAGCCACAGTATTAAATGCTTTGCTAGAGTCAAGATATAGAAATGAAGCAATCCTCCCCGCTATAAATTTGCTGAAGTGTACCGGGGGGGGTAGTGAGTACAAGAGTTAAATATAAGGTTTTAATCAAACCATGTTCTGAATCTATTCATCAATTTTTGGCAGATCCAGCCTACTCACCACGGCCAGCCCTCTCTTGGACGACCACAGCACGACCACTCCAAATGTCGGGCTTGAACAAGTGGCCACAGTAGCAACTGCTGTTAAAAACTGAAAGCCCGCAATAGGCTTCTACATATACCCCTACACACAGAAGAATCTGTAAATTACACCAGAAACGAGGTGTACGGGCTTTTTCGTGCACCTGGACCTATTTCCGCACGTGTCCACGCCCTAACGCGGGACAGGTGGACATGGATATAGGAAGAGCCACACACACAACACCCCCTCACAATCACCAACACAAACAATCGCCAACTGCTACACCCACACCACTACACCATCCCATCCTCCAATAAGACAGTCTGAGGCGAGTGTGACCTATGGACAGCCCCAACAACACAAGAGTCACACTGAAAAGTCGTTGAAAACTATCAAAGGTCCAGAGAGAGAGGAAACTAATGCAGCAGCACAAGCTAACCTCTCCTAGGCCTAACATAACCCCACAATAGGCCTAATATCCCCACATATATGCATGGTATTAGGCTAAGTATTGCTCGTACCAGAATATATGTTATATTTGTGTTTTAATATATTTTATATAGTAGAAATTTCATCATTTATGTCCGAACATGTCTACAACCCCCCCCCCCTTCTTGGGGTGTAGGGGGGAGGGGTTGAGACATGGGGTGGGGGGGGGGAGTGAGGGGGACACTTAGAATATTTAGGTAAACACTAATCTAATGTTTTTTCTAAATTTGTTAGTGTAGTAGTGTTTAATATGGCTACACCACTCGGTGTATATATGTGTATTAATCTTATTTTTCATTGATATGACTTCGTAACATTTATATATATATATATATATATATATATATATATATATATATATATATATATATATATATATATATATATATATATATATAAATCAAAGCTTCTATGTAATAGTTGATAAGCCTTGTGTTCACGGTTCTAATAAAGGAATGTCTGGTTTAAGACTGTACTCACTCATCCTTGTTCAGTAGTTCTGTACATCACATGCTAATAAAACTATGGTACTTACACTAATGATGTGGTTGAAATTACAAATATGTTGTGATGGGCCGCCAGAAAGAATTCTTCTTGAATTTGCACAAATCGGACAAATTTTTATATTTGTGTCGCTATTAACGCCTAGCCTAGCCTCATCTGACCTAGCCTAACCTAACCTAGCCTCATCTGACCTAGCCTAACCTAACCTAGCCTCATCTGACCTAGCCTAACCTAACCTAGCCTCATCTGACCTAGCCTAACCTAACCTAGCCTCATCTAACCTAACCTAACCTAACCTAGCCTCATCTAATCTAACCAAACCTAACCTAGCCTCATCTAATCTAACCTAACCTAGCCTTATCTAATCTAACCTAACCTAACCTAGCCTCATCTAATCTAACCTAACCTAACCTAGCCTCATCTAATCTAACCTAACCTAACCTAGCCTCATCTAATCTAACCTAACCTAACCTAGCCTAATCTAATCTAACCTAACCTAGCCTTGCCTAACCTAAGCATCATAGGCCTAATGCACGCAATCTGAGGCCTAATAATGTAAGCATTTGTCCCCCCATAGGCCTAGGAATATTGATTTTTTTCAGCATAATTTTTTCCAAACTTTACAAAATCAAATACAAAATGAGGCTTACTTGAACTCTATTACTACAAATTTTGGGTGTGACCGACTACGCAGTTACAGAAGGTACTCTGTACTATTAGTTCATGATACTGAACTTTACCACTTCAATGATTGTGCTTTCCTGTATGTTATTGAAGAACATGGGGGACGAGGAGATGAACAAGAAGAACGGAAGATAAGAAAATAAGTGTAGCCTCTTCAAGAATGCTAAACTAAATAGTCATTCCTGTTTCTGGTTACTTCGCACGTTCCCACATCCTCTCCTTTGTGCTACTATTCCTTCTCTTTTTCTTTCCTCTTTGTTTCTCCTCTCTTACCTTCTCTCTCTCCCTCCTCC
>NC_091233.1:19489691-19523229 GCF_040958095.1 Procambarus clarkii | reverse complement strand
TCCCCACCTTAAAGGTGCCAGCCGACCTTTACTCCAAGAGTGACGTAACCTCCACATCGATCTCCTTGCTCCCGTAGTAATGCCCTGAGTGGGAGAGGTGGGTGTGGGGGTTTAGGTAATGGGTAGGGGTAATGGGTAGGGGGGATTGAGTAGGCTGGCGGATCTAATGGTGGAGATGAGGGTAGAGAGAGAGAGAGAGACAGACAGAGAATGTCTGTCTCTCACAGAATGTCTGTCTCAATATAGAACGCAAGACAGACAAGATATCAGCATCAGAAACATGTTGACGATCTTAGGAGTTAAGTTCCTTAATAATTACTTAATGGTGATGCTAAGAGCTGTCCGGAATGGTTGATTCTGGGGCCGGATAACGGCAATTATCGACAGGTTGTTTGACGCAGTTTGGTAGGGAAATGAGGCTATATGTACCTGTTAATTGGTGTGTGTGTGTGTGTGTGTGTGTGTGTGTGTGTGTGTGTGTGTGTGTGTGTGTGTGTGCGCGCGTGTGTGTGTGCGCGCGTGTGTGCGCGCGTGTGTGCGTGTGAGACCCACATGCCTACTCCAGCTCCCCACCCCCAACCTTTACACCACCTCAAAACATCTTACTTTCCTTCCCTTTCACTCTAAACCATCCACTCCAGTCCCTCCACTCCATAACCAAGGAGGGAGGGTAGAACATATTCCCGGTAGCTCCACCACCCCCCAAGGTAGACGCCAGTATCTACCTGGTTCGCTCGTCTACTGGGAAAATGGTTCAGCACTTCCTTGAAGGCAGGACTAGCGTGAGAAGCGACAGTTTGGGATAAGATGCTTGTGTGGGTGCAGAAAGCGGGAGATGAGTGATGCTGCTGGTGGAGGGGGGGGGGGGGGATTGTGGGGGGTGATTGTGCCAGTGATGGTGAGGAACGTAATCATACTTTTGGAAATCGATGGTGATAGTATTGGGGGTCTGTACTTTCCCACGTATGGTGTAGCTGTCATATAGCCTTCTCTCTCTCTCTCCAATCTTCATTACCTTACACTTGCTGAGATTGAATTCTAGCAATCATTTGTTTGACCAGTTCTAGAGGTTGTGAAGCTCCGACTGAAGCTTCCTGCAGTTCTCCTCTGTTTTAACATTCCTCATCAGCTGTGGGTCATATCCAAACATTGACATGACTTAAATTCACTCCCTTAGATCGTTGACATGAATTAGGAACAGCAGTGGTCCCAGGATAGAGCCTTGTGGGACCCCACTTGTTACAGAACTGAACTGAAGCATTGTGAGGTCTCGTGTGATGGTTTCAATCTATTGTTTCTACCGGTTTCTACCGGTTTCTACGCAGGTTCTGTTGTAAATAACACCGGAATTCTTTTGTCGAATTCCTCACATACCTTTGTAGCTGTCTGACGTGGGGCCTGACGGCCTAGTGGACCGCACTCGGGATTCCTAGTCCCGAGGTTCCGGGTTCGATCCCCGGTGGAGGCAGGAACAAGAGCCTCTCAGCTTCTCTTCTAACTCGCGTGTACTCGTTTCTGGTCCTCTTTACTACCACTCTATTGTCCTCTGTTCCCAGTTCTTTTTAGTTTTTCATAGACTTTTCGTTTTCTTTTCTTCTGCTTCTCTCTGTTGCCTATTGAATCAAGGGCTTACTTTACTATTTTCAGTTCACCTCGGGGAGCCGGTCGGCCGAGCGGACAACATGCTGGACTTGTGATCCTGTGGTCCCGGGTTCGATCCCAGGCGCCGGCGAGCCCGTGACAGTCAGCTGTCACGGGCTGCTTCCTAGGGGGTGGAGGCCTGGTCGAGGACCGGGCCGCGGGGACACTAAAGCCCCGAAATCATCTCAAGATAACCTCAAGATAACCCTGTTACCTAGCAGTAAAATAGGTACCTGGGTGTTAGTCAGCTGTCACGGGCTGCTTCCTGGGGGGTGGAGGCCTGGTCGAGGACCGGGCCGCGGGGACACTAAAGCCCCGAAATCATCTCAAGATAACCTCAAGATAACCTCTTTCTTAAGAGGTATGAAGAGCTCTCTTCCTGCGTCACTTTTCATAGCAAGGAATTCTATCATATCATTGGCTCTCTTTCCTTTCATTTTTCTTTCTCATTGTGTGGTGGTGATGGCTAGACAGCTAGCATGCCTTCCAACCATCCACTAACCAGCCAATTCCCCTGAGAATCTTGTAGGTAGTTATCATGTCTCCCATTACTCTTCTGTCTTCCAAGGACGTGAGGTTTAGCTCCCGTAGCCTTTCCTCGTAGCTCATACCTCTCAGTTCTGGGACTAGTCTGGTGGCATACCTCTCCAACTTTGACCTGTGTTTAACTAGGTATGGACTCCAGATTGGAGCTGCATACTCCAGGATTGGTCTGACATAAGTGTATTGGGGAGAGAGAGGAGAGGAAGAGAGAGAGAGAGAGAGAGAGAGAGAGAGAGAGAGAGAGAGAGAGAGAGAGAGAGAGAGAGAGAGAGAGAGAGAGAGAGAGAGAGAGAGAGGAAGAGGAAGAGGAAGAGGAGAGAGAGAGAGAGAGAGAGAGAGAGAGAGAGAGAGAGAGAGAGAGAGGAGAGGAAGAGGGGAGAGAGAGAGAGAGAGAGAGAGAGAGAGAGAGAGAGAGAGAGAGAGAGAGAGAGAGAGAGAGAGAGAGAGAGAGAGGAGAGGAAGAGGGGAGAGAGAGAGAGAGAGAGAGAGAGAGAGAGAGAGAGAGAGAGAGAGAGAGAGAGAGAGAGAGAGAGAGAGAGAGAGAGAGGAGAGGAAGAGGGAGAGAGAGAGAGAGGAGAAGCAGCACAAGAGAGGAGGGAAGATACCACAATAGAACCATCTCAGTCTACCCAGCATCATCCCCCATTCATCCCAGACGCAGCTTCCGCAAACACCGAACAATACCCTCTCTCAAGGGCTAGACTTAGGTAACCCCTTGCTGCTTGGGTAACAGCTTGGGGAGTAGCCAGGACTTGGGGAGAGATTGGGGAGTAGGTCCACTCCCTCTCTCTCTCTCCCTTTCTCTCCCAAACCAGTAATAACGGGAATGACGGAAATAAAGATGATATGGCGGAAGTTGACCAAAATTATTCATAATGATCGTGCGTCTGGCAGCGTGGTGCCAGAGAGCCTGCAACAGTGATCGTACCGCCGGCAAGAGCTGTTGAGGGCCTACTTGGCGCTCTTTAACACGATGCCACTCTTACTAGTGCTCTTACTGGTGCTCTTACTGGCGCACTCATAATGTAATTATGAGGGGAAATGGCTAAACCTACACAGCACTAGGAAAGGATATGAGACAGACTAAGAGCTGGGATATGAGGACAAGGAGCTGAGCTACAAGGACAAGGAGCTGGGATATCAGGACAAGGAGCTGGGATACGAGGACAAGGAGCTGGGATACGAGAACAGAGCGAAGGAACGATGCCCAACCACTTAGACGATCAAACCCCGAGGTCATTGAGGAATCGAACCACGTCCCTGCAAGAGACGAGGCCGTCGCAATACCAACCAGCTCCAGGAAACACTCGAGACACATACCATTAAAACACAAAATATATATCAGAACAGCTCATTCATTTGATCAACAACAACGTTAAAAAAAATTCAACCAAATTTGAAAAAATTCAAATTCAAAAATTCAGAAAGGTATAGATAGCTTAAATCATCTTAAACTAACCAATCAAGGGCTGACAGGTGTACGTTAATTTCACGGTGCTGATATCCTGTACCTATACGTTCTTTTTTGACGTATTGCCCGATTACGTCCACAATTACGAAGTTTTTATCCAAAAAAAATCAAAATTTCAAAATTTGAGTTTTTAAATCTCCGGAAAACACAATGCTTAGCTAGTCAAAAATAAAATATTCGAGATAAAAAAAAGCGTATCTTTTATTAACCCATTAGAGAAAAATAGCACACAAACTCATTAGCAAACGTGAAAGAGCTCCCAAAATTCTTTATTCTTCTCAAAAAATATATATATTCGGAAAAATTCATCTGACGTTGTGCTTAAGGAAGATGGGATATTTACTGCTGAACAAAAGCCCAGATATGAATATATATATATATATATATATATATATATATATATATATATATATATATATATATATATATATATATATATATATATATACATATATATATATATATATATATATATATATATATATATAATATAGGAAGGGAGTACCACCTCTAGCTGGAAGAAGGGGGACCCATAGCCTCGGAGGAAACCACGCATATATATATATATATATATATATATATATATATATATATATATATATATATATATATATATATATATATATATACACATATATACATATATATATATATATATATATATATATATAGAGAGAGAGAGAGAGAGAGAGAGAGAGAGAGAGAGAGAGAGAGAGAGAGAGAGAGAGAGAGAGAGAGAGAGAGAGAGAGAGAGACAGAGAGAGAGACAGAGACAGAGAGAAAGCTGAAAGTAATCCTCTTGGAAGACCTAATATAGAAAACATCAAAGACCTGAAAGTAATCCATCTTGGAAGACCTCACATATAAAGAACACAATTCAGCACCAATTACATCAGCAAGACCAATTACAGACCGAATTACCCCAACTTTTAAAACAGCAAAAACTTCAACTATGACTCTCAAAGCCACTTAGAGGTCAACCACGATGCCATATCCAAATATCATAAGAGACACGTGAGAACAAGATGAGTCTACTCTCATTTTTCTATAGAATCTTGTATGTTATTAACATGTCCCCTACGTCTCCTTCAGTGCCCACACAACGTAAATGACCCTATTTTCCGCTTGTTACAACTTGTAATAAAGTTGTTACATGTTATTATAACCATTTAAGACACAAAGCCAAAGTATCATTATCTTAGATCTAGTCGAGAACCGGGCCGCGGGGTCGCTAAGCCCCGAAAACACCTCAAGAGAACCATATATACAAAGCCATAATACATTACAAGAGGGAAGGTTCTATACAACAAACTCATTATACAATATACACCATCAGTACACAGAGGAAGTATACATATAGTATCCATTAGGGCAGTATACAGTATACATACTAAGTATACACCACCACGGATCCCAATATATCCCACAGCAATCCTACCTTATGAACAGATAAACACACACGCCCTAATCCTTATCCCGGAACCTAATATCCACGATAAGAGGGGGAAAACGAAGGGAAGGGATGGGTAGATGGGACGGGGAAAGGGTAGACAGGAAGGGCTGTAAGGGAAAGGGATGTGGGAAAGGAAAGGAAAGGAAAGGAAAGGAAAGGAAAGGAAAGGAAAGGAAAGGAAAGGAAAGGAAAGGGAGGGAGGAATGTTGATGTGGCCTGTCTCACTATCTGCCAGGCAGCCTAACATTCTTCCCAGGGGAAAAAACTCCCGCGCCGAATTTCCACATTGCTTCAAAGTATTTCAACATTTTTTTTCCAGACTTAATGTAGTCTTTCTCACATACTTCGTCCAGACTTAAGATGCTTGCCGAGTGATAGCATAAAAGACTGTTAAGTTGACTTTTTCTTACCGATTATAGTTTTACGGATTAGAGAGAGAGAGAGAGAGAGAGAGAGAGAGAGAGAGAGAGAGAGAGAGAGAGAGAGAGAGAGAGAGAGAGAGAGAGAGAGAGAGAGAGAGAGAGAGACAGAGAGAGAGACAGAGAGAGAGACAGAGAGAGAGACAGAGAGAGAGACAGAGAGAGAGAGAGAGAGAGAGAGAGAGAGAGAGAGAGAGAGACAGAGAGAGAGAGAGAGACAGAGACAGACAGAGAGAGAGAGAGAGAGAGAGACGAGAGAGAGACAGAGACAAAGACAGAGAGACAGAGACAGTGACAGAGACAGAGAGAGAGAGAGACAGAGAGAGAGAATGATATCAATCACATTACCGCCTTGAAGAAACTCATCAGAAGACTACCGAAGGAGAAGTGGTTGGGCAGCCCCACCCGACTACCAGTACAGGTGTCGGCCACAACTGGTCGATGACTCTGGCTGTGTATATAAGCTTTAATGCCACCTACAGCAGACTAGGTTCACCTCAGTCCTGTAGGCTACTGAAGACCTTGTCTCCTAGTGGTGGTAGTGGTGGAACCTCTCTCTCTCTCTCTCTCTCTCTCTCTCTCTCTCTCTCTCTCTCTCTCTCTCTCTCTCTCTCTCTCTCTCTCTCACACACACACAGGGGTTCAAGGAAACGTTTAGAGTGGATATAAAAATATATTACAACGCTAGCAGCTATGATGAAACAGATCTGTGAGGATTTAATGTCCATATTCCCAACTTTCATCTTTTAAACAGACCACCACCACCAATTTTCTCAGACGGTCATGTTTATATATATATATATATATATATATATATATATATATATATATATATATATATATATATATATATAAACCACATGTGAAAAAATTGAGAATGCTAAACGCGTTTTCAGCTTAATACGCCTTCATCAGAGCATTTTTAGAATGAAGAAAGGTGGTAGGCAGACCTTACACCCGCCAGGACAGGTCACCTGACCATCAAGAACATAACAATATAGGCCTATTGACCTATTGGTAGCTCTACCGTTCACCCAAAGCGGTTGGGCTAGACGGTAAAGCGCTAAGGAAAAACAAATGAGCAACACTTGAAATCAATATTTTCTCTGTATTTACTAAAGAAATTAACATTATTCCCTCATCCAAATCTATATTAGTGATAAGAAGAGATTAACTACAAGAACTTACCCTATCACCCAAGGAACAGGGGAAGTGTTTGCCCTGCCAAACTGCTTCAGTTACCCCAATACAACAATACAATATTTTTAATACACCAAAAATTGGTGTATTAAAAAGCGCGACCCTAACCTAACCCGGCCCTAGCAAAGAAAACGGGGCGATTTGTGAACCACTATGATTTATAGTAGGCTGGAATTTGCACGTTGGGAAATTGTACCATCGAAATGTAAATGAACAGACTGCTAAAAAGTCTTTTATAAAGTACAAGTAAAGAGTAAAGAGCTTCTCTCAACGCCTTGCAGAGTCAATAAAGAGTCCAGCAAAGTACCAGAGACATTAGTCCTCGAACTATCAACCAATTATTTTACTGTCTATAATAAATAAAATCGCTTGAATCTGCAAGAGAAAAGGCCATTCATCTTCACCTTTAAAAAACATAAGATTAATCAATAATTCAAAATTTTTCCTAAACGCTGCTCAAGGGTTCATAAATCTACTTTCATTCTACTTGAGCATATTTGAGGCAGTTGATAGCAGAAACGATTGCGTCGTTGTGTATCTTGACTTTAGCAAAGCTTTTGATACAGTGCCACGCGAGAGACTGATTAGAAAGATAGCGGCTCGCGGAATTTGAAGGTGCTATCTTAAGTTAGATAAGGGTGTTGTTATATCAAAGGAAATTGTTAGTATGAGTTAGTATAAATGGAGTTAAGGCATGGTAGATGGTGGAATGTAACCCATGTGGTACATTCTTCCATCTTGATGATGGAAAGTCAAGATGGAAAGCCTCCAAGATGGAAAGCCATCAAGATGGAAAGCCATCAAGATGGAAAGCCATCAAGATGGAAAGCCATCAAGATGGAAAGTCAAGATGGAAAGCCATCAAGATGGAAAGCCTCCAAGATGGAACTGGTCAAGAAGTGGTCCCAGCCTCCACCAAGACAGAAGGTCCACTAAACAACCCAACCACCTTAAAAACACAGCAAACAAGCAGGCTACAGAGAGGCCCTTGTGTCACGCCTCACACCTACACACACCTGCCTACACCCCCCCACTCTTAGTACACACCTGACTCCTCCAGTTATTTCAACTTACATTTCCACTCTGCCTTTGAAAATGATGACATTTACCAACAAAACGCGACCATTTACAGGTTGCCTGTTCCTGAAGAAACGGATTAACATCAGCGGCATACTCCACACTAGCAAGAGTCGGAACATCATTCAGCAACTCTAGAATAAGGTTCACTACCTACCAAGACTAGATTCAGAGTATACAGCACCTTAATGGAACCCCACATCTAACATGGCCCGTCCCAGACTTAAAAGGGATGAGGTATGAAGAGTGACTGAAGGAACTAAACCTGATGACGCTAGAAGAAATAGAATTTTACGTAGACGTAAAATACTTAAGACAGAGTGAAAAAAACATACGAAATGTTTAAAATATGTACCAATAGAACAAGAGAGCATGAATGGAACCTTAACAGTCAGATAAATCAGAGACAGAGTAGGAATAGTGAAACAAATGGAGTGAACTAAAGAAACAGGTTATAGAAGTGAACTCCATTCACAATTTGAAAGTTGATATGATTGACAAATAGGTCAGGAGTCATTGAATTAGACAACCGCCGGGTAGAAAGGCGGGGCCCAAGATCACACACACACACACACACACACACACACACACACACACACACACACACACACACACACACACGCTTGAATTTTGGTATCTTAAGTCTGGAGAAATTAGGTTGGTTCAAGAGGGCTCCAAGAGGATAATGAAGGGCTTTCCCACCAATCACAGACACTTACACACAGTCGACCAATCAGAGCGAAGCTTACTCACTGTCGACCAATCAGAGAGAACCTTACTAACTGTCGACCAATCCGAACAAAGCTTACTGTCAGCCGATCATAGAAGCTTACTCACTGTCAATCAATCAGAAGTTTACTGTCAACTAATCAGAGAAGCTTACTCACAAACAACCAATCAGAGACGCTTACTCACAAACAGCCAATCAGAGAAGCTTACTCACAAACAACCAATCAGAAGCTTACTCATTGCCAACCAATCAGAGAAGAAAACTGCAAAATGCTGACCATTAAAACGCCTTACTAATGACTCGTAAAAGAGCAGTCACTGACTAGTAAAGTCCAAGTCTACCTGTCCCCAACTCAGCTTAAGCTCTACCTCAGCTTGGGAGACAGCTTTAAGACGCTTGAAGCTGGGTTCTAAGTTCAACTGGACGAAAAGAAAAAGCTCTTTGACGGTCCGTATGAATGTGTTTTAAGGCATACAAAACACTCCTATTGGTCCATACGAGGCAGCTGCTATTGGTCCATACGAGGTAGCTCCTATTGGTCCATACGAGGCAGCTGCTATTGGTCCATACGAGGCAGCTCCTATTGGTCCATACGAGGCAGCTCCTATTGGTCCGTACGAGGCAGCTGCTATTGGTCCATACGAGGCAGCTGCTATTGGTCCATACGAGGCAGCTCCTATTGGTCCATACGAGGCAGCTGCTATTGGTCCATACGAGGCAGCTGCTATTGGTCCATACGAGGCAACTGCTATTGGTCCATACGAGGCAACTGCTATTGGTCCATACGAGGCAGCTGCTATTGGTCCATACGAGGCAGCTGCTATTGGTCCATACGAGGCAGCTGCTATTGGTCCATACGAGGCAGCTCCTATTGGTCCGTACGAGGCAGCTGCTATTGGTCCATATCCACCATATCCATACACATGTCTAGCCTACGCTTGAAACAACCCAATGACCCCCCTCCTACCCCACGTTACCCGGTAATTTATCCCACAAATCAACAACCCTATTTCCCAAACCAGTATTTACCCAGGTCTTTCCAAACTCTTAAACTTGCCCAACTTGTTCCCCCCCCCCCGTTTCAGGGGCTATTTGGTGTTGATATATTTACAATATGCGGGAAAAAACCCACATGTGAAAAATAGAGAATCCTAAACGCGTTTTCGGCTTAATTCGCGTTCATCAGAGCAAAGTAGAATCAATCTATATCCTTTCCCCGGTGGCTGAGCGGACAGAACACTGGACACGTAATCCTGTGGTCCTGGGTTCGATCCCGGGCGCCGGCGAGGAACAATGGGCACAGTTTCTTTCACCCTATGCCCCTGTTACCTAGCAGTAAAATAGGTACCTGGGTGTTAGTCAGCTGTCACGGGCTGCTTCCAGGGGGTGGAGGCCTGGTCGAGGACCGAGCCGCGGGGACACTAAAGCCCCCGAAATCATCTCAAGATAACCCCCTTTGTTATAAGGACACTATCAACGAGCTAGTTACTAGTTGAACTAGTTATAACGAATAGTTAGCTTTAAGCAGTGCTTGCAGGCATCGCTTTTTCTAAACATTTAGAAACCTTTAGCTGGAGGAGTAGCCACGGATAGCAGATCATAAAGATATATATATATATATATATATATATATATATATATATATATATATATATATATATATATATATATATATATATATATATATAGGCTGATATAATGACAGGTACAATGACAAGATGATACAATGACAGGTTGATACAATGACAGGCTGATACAATGACAGGCTGATACAATGACAGGCAGGCAGTTAGAATGAAAGGATACAATGACAGGCAGATAGAATTACAAGCAGGCAGATACAATGACAAGCAGGCAGACACAATGACAAGCAGGCAGACACAATGACAAGCAGGCAGCCACAATGACAAGCAGGCAGATACAATGACAAGCAGGCAGATACAATGACAAGCAGGCAAATACAATGATAGACAGGCAGATACAATGACAGGCAGATACAATGACAGGCAGGCAGATACAATGACAAGCAGGCAGATACAATGACAAGCAGGCAGACACAATGACAAGCAGGCAGATACAATGACAAGCAGGCAGACACAATGACAAGCAGGCAGATACAATGACAGGCAGGCAGATACAATGACAGGCAGGCAGATACAATGAGAGGCAGGCAGATACAATGAGAGGCAGATACAATGAGAGGCAGGCAGATACAATGACAAGCAGGCAGACACAATGACAAGCAGGCAGATACAATGACAAGCAGGCAGATACAATGACAAGCAGGCAGACACAATGACAAGCAGGCAGATACAATGACAGGCAGATACAATGACAGGCAGGCAGATACAATGACAGGCAGGCAGATACAATGAGAGGCAGATACAATGAGAGGCAGGCAGATACAATGAGAGGCAGGCAGATACAATGAGAGGCAGATACAATGACAGGCAGGCAGATACAATGACAAGCAGGCAGATACAATGACAAGCAGGCAGACACAATGACAAGCAGGCAGATACAATGACAGGCAGGCAGATACAATGACAGGCAGGCAGATACAATGACAGGCAGATACAATGACAGGCAGGCAGATACAATGACAAGCAGGCAGATACAATGACAAGCAGGCAGACACAATGACAAGCAGGCAGATACAATGACAGGCAGGCAGATACAATGAGAGGCAGATACAATGAGAGGCAGATACAATGACAAGCAGGCAGATACAATGACAAGCAGGCAGATACAATGACAGGCAGGCAGATACAATGACAGGCAGGCAGATACAATGACAGGCAGGCAGATACAATGACAGGCAGGCAGATACAATGACAAGCAGGCAGATACAATGACAAGCAGGCAGATACAATGACAGGCAGGCAGATACAATGACAGGCAGATACAATGACAAGCAGGCAGATACAATGACAGGCAGGCAGATACAATGAGAGGCAGATACAATGAGAGGCAGATACAATGACAGGCAGGCAGATACAATGAGAGGCAGATACAATGACAGGCATGCAGATACAATGAGAGGCAGATACAATGACAGGCAGGCAGATACAATGAGAGGCAGATACAATGAGAGGCAGATACAATGAGAGGCAGATATAATGACAGGCTGACAGGAAGGTAAACATATTTACAATGCCACGCGTTCACAAACAAACCCGTAAAGGCAAACAAACAAACAAACAGATTTACACAAACAAACACATCCCTCTAAACACCAATCCACCACATCTAACAATATACAATGACCCAAAAAAACGAACAAAATCCACAAAAAACACTACAAAAGTCTTTTTAAAACTCTCAGAGCTTATAAAATATATATATATAAAACTGTTCAAAGTTCACAATTAAAAAATGTTTTTGGCTATGAATGCAAGTCAATTTCTACTCTAGTGAATAGTGAGTATTCAACAGGGGGGAAAAAAGGTATATTAGAACAAAAGAGGCGGCAATAAATGGAAAGATAATTGAAAAAGTTTTCTGAAGCCAACGCGGGAAATGGCCTCTAATTATACGGCAATGAAGAGGCTTCAGGTGGACTCGGTACCGGCTATGGTGGGTTTGAAACCAAAGGTATGGATTTGGATCTCAATCCAATCCTCTGGTTTCCATGAAAATTTGAATTTTACTGTCTCTCTCTTGATACTAATCTGTCTACAGAGACAGAACCCCCTCCCCCTCTGTCCCACATTTACCAATGACAGCCTGTTCTCCTAATAGAACGTCGCATTTTGGACGTATAGGTTAAGGCCAAAAAAATGTCGTACTAGAACATGGTAGCGGGTCGTAGAACTGACATACTGACCCGTCTAAACAACGAGAAAGTATATTTACAATAAGTGTTAAAATTGAGGAGACATGATCGCGACATACAACGTATGATACAATATTTAGACCGAGGTGTAACGTAACGGAATATGAAGATTACGTCTTGGGTATAAAAAGCTGTGTAAAGATCTAAGTGTATGGAACGAGAAGGAGAAATAAGAAAAAAATAAGGAAATAAGAAAATAAGAAAGGAAGATTTAGTTCTATGCGAATGGATAAACCTATTATTGGAAACGATTCAGTTTTGTGCTAAAAATTATCTAAAACATGTAAATGAAGGGATTCAATCCCCCTATCAGAAACTATTGAATTGCCTATTAGAAAGATTTCAATGGTCTTTTTTTATCGAAGAATCTAATCCCCAATTAGAAAAGATATAATCCTCTATTGGAACGTATAAAATCCTTTATTGGAAGGTATCTAATCCTCAAGCGGATAGGATTGTCATGACTTCATGTAATGAAAGAAATCTCCCTCTGTCCAATCACTTGGGCTGGACGGTAGAGCGACGGTTTCGCTTCATGCAGGTCGGCGTTCAATCCCCGACCGTCCCTAAGTGGTTGGGCACCATTCCTTTCAATCCCAGAGCCTTATCCTGACCTCTTCCCAGTGCTATATAGTCGTAATGGCTTGGCGCTTTCTCCTTCCTTTTCCTTTCTTCCCTATGTCCCTCCCTTCTCTCTCTCTCCCTCTTTCACCCTGCCTCCCCTACCTCTTCCTCCCTGTCAACGTAGCCAATCAGAAAGTCTCTCACCGTGAGACACAGTTACCAATCTGGTGGGGACTCTTCAATCCGACAGGCGACCTTCCTGCTTCTAAGCTTTGGTTACCAACAAATATATTTTTTCGCAAGAGGTGGAAGAGGTGGAAGAGGGGGAAGAGAAGGAGGGTGGTGGGAGGGGGAAGATGGAACGTAAGGAAAATTGTATTGACATTAAAGAAGTCCAATTAGCATATTTATACAAGCTAATTCACACATAAAAAGGCTACAGTCTCTAGCTGCTAGCTTCTCTCTCTTTTTCCCTTCCATTGAACCAGCCTCTTCCTTTCCCACTGACCCCCCCCTCCCTTCCTCTCCCATCCCCCTTCATTTCTCAAATCCATACCCCCAGACCCGGCCCCCCCCCCTCCCCCCGTACTTTTCCACAACCCCCCCTCTTTCCACACCCCCACCCTTTCCTCTTTCCTATGGTTCCATCCCTTTCACATGGATAGCCTCAAAGTTCCCCTCTTCCATGACCACCATTCCACCACAAATTTCCCCTTCCCATTGGTGTTGGAGTCAATCACGTACTCAACGCGGTATTGCAAAACAATATTTGGAGGTTGCATGAGAGAACATTTACAACCCCCATCCCACTTCACCACCACAACCCCCCACCCCACAGCACAACCCCCCCCCCCAACATCTTAGTTCAGCGGTACAAGGCCCTTGGGTAGTCGAGCCGTTAATTACAGATATCTAGCCAATTGACCAGACCACACACTAGAAGGTGAAGGGACGACGACGTTTCGGTCCGTCCTGGACCATTCTCAAGTCAGCATCTAGCCAGCCTAGATACCTGTAGTGTAAGGTCTAAATACATACCAAACAATGCTTCGTTTGCAACCACCTGGACAGGTGGAGATGGTACCTGATTGGCTGGACACCATACCTGATGGCTAGCCTGCGCATGTGACTATGTGTAGGGCTATGTGTCAGTCAACTGGTGTACAGGTTCCTGAGCCTATTGGGCTCTATCATATCTACATTTGAAACTGTGTATGGAGTCAGTCTCCACCACATCACTGCCTAATGCATTCCATCCGTTAACTACTCTGACACTGTGTGTGTGTGTGTGTGTGTGTGTGTGTGTGTGTGTGTGTGTGTGTGTGTGTGTGTGTGTGTGTGTGTGTGTGTGTGTGTGCCTACTTGTTAATGTAGGAATGTAGGAAGGAGATTATCTTGAGATGATTTCGGGGCTTAGCGTCCCCGCGGCCCGGTCCTCGACCAGGCCTCCTTTTTATTACACATCCCCAGGAAGCAGCCCATAACAGCTGTCTAACTCCCAGGTACCTATTTACTACTAGATAACATGGGCATCAGGGTGAAAGAAACTGCCCATTTGTTTCCGCCTCCACCGGGGATCAAACCCGGAACCTCAGGACTACGAATCCCGAGCGCTGTCCACTCAGCCGCCAGGTCCCTGTTAGGAGCTGCTAGCTCCTGGATCCCGTCATTCTAACCGTCGATTATCTAATGTATCAACTCCTAACCTATTATTTTCCGTATCATACCTATTGTATACGTGCGTGCGTGTGCGTATAAGCGTGCGCGAGCGCGCGAGATACACACGCCAAGATAGGAATTTAGTCTACAGAAGACGAGGCAAGATGATACAAGACCCTGGAACAAATCCAAGGCCGTGACGAAGGTTCAAACTTACGTCGAAGAGGATTCCAGACGCTCGACTGAGCTACCCTGGACCTTCCTGTTGCCGGAGACGAGGAGCAAAGACCAGCCAAGGACGGTAGACGGAGAAAGCAAGGGAGAAACGATAAAGCCTGAAGATAGGGAAGAAGAGGGGAGAGGAAGAGGGGAGAGGAAGAGGGGAGAAAGAGGGAGAGATGAAATTGGGGGCGAGGCGGGCGGACGATATGTTTCAGCTGGTCGATGTGTTAGGGGCGGCTGGTGAGGGGGGAGATGGGGGGGGGGTGTGGGGGTAGTGGGGGTGAGGGTGGGGGGGAGAAAGAGGGGGTGTAGCTGGGGAGAGAGGGAGAGGAGGGAGAGGGGGGGGGGTGTTAAAGATGCCTGGAGCCTCCACGCCCTTAAAGTCACACACACTCGCTCCGCGCTCCTCAGACATCTTCAAACTTCCTTCCTCCACAGTAAAGGAGGTCAAGATGACACAGGAGGACCAGCAGACAAGTGTCACAGAACTCAGTGTCAGTCATCTCAGTGTCAAGAGTCATCTCAGTGTCAGAGTAGTTAACGGATGGAATGCATTAGGCAGTGATGTGGTGGAGGCTGACTCCATACACAGTTTCAAATGTAGATATGATAGAGCCCAGTAGGCTCAGGAACCTGTACACCTGTTGAGAGGCGGGACCAAAGAGCCAGAGCTCAACCCCCGCAAGCACAACTAGGTGAGTACAAGAGGAAGACAAGATGGAGGGACCCGTAGAAGAGAGAGAGAGAGAGAGAGAGAGAGAGAGAGAGAGAGAGAGAGAGAGAGAGAGAGAGAGAGAGAGAGAGAGAGCCACAATGAACAAACAGGTAACAGCCAGCCTTATGATTGGCTGTTACAATATTATTGTAAATAATATACAATATTATTGTAAACAATCTTCTATATAAATAAAAATGAAAATGTTCGTTTGTTCAAAATCGCTAAACTCCTAAAGTTCTTCACCGATTGCTTTGAAATTTTGACAGAACGTTCCATTCGCATCCGAGCGTGTTTTTATATACCTACTATTTAGATGACACACCTGTGACAGGTAAAAACAAGCTTTTTTGAAAAACAGCGCCATCTGTAGCACGTAAAAGCAACACACACTATACTAAATATGTTACGATTCCATTTTAATGTTTACAATTGCATTGATAAATTGAATTTTCATAGATTTCGATTTTTTATTTTGATTTCGTTATTTTGCGACATTGTACTAGAATTGAGCTGTGTTGTTTACCATACCGTTCGTTTTCTGAGTATACTTAATTATTTTATTTTTCCATTGTTTTTCATTTCGTTTTCTTGTTTTGACTGTTCGGATTTTTTTTTTCAGTGATGGGCACATGAGATCATTTGGGAACGCATCAGACGAGGGAGTGGGGAATGGTGGGGAGGACGAGGGAGTGGGGAATGGTGGGGAGGACGAGGGAGTGGGGGATGGTGGGGAGGACGGGGGAGTGGGGAATGGTGGGGAGGACGAGGGAGTGGGGGATGGTGGGGAGGACGGGGGAGTGGGGAATGGTGGGGAGGACGAGGGAGTGGGGGATGGTGGGGAGGACGAGGGAGTGGGGAATGGTGGGGAGGACGAGGGAGTGGGGGATGGTGGGGAGGACGGGGGAGTGGGGAATGGTGGGGAGGACGAGGGAGTGGGGGATGGTGGGGAGGACGAGGGAGTGGGGAATGGTGGGGAGGACGAGGGAGTGGGGGATGGTGGGGAGGACGGGGGAGTGGGGACTGGTGGGGAGGACGAGGGAGTGAGGGGTGGTGGGGAGGACGAGGGAGTGGGGACTGGTGGGGAGGACGAGGGAGTGGGGGATGGTGGGGAGGACGAGGGAGTGGGGACTGGTGGGGAGGACGAGGGAGTGAGGACTGGTGGTGGGGAGGACGAGGGAGTGGGGAATGGTGGGGAGGACGAGGGAGAGGGGAATGGTGGGGAGGACGAGGGAGAGGGGAATGGTGGGGAGGACGAGGGAGTGGGGGATGGTGGGGAGGACGAGGGAGAGGGGAATGGTGGGGAGGACGAGGGAGTGGGGGATGGTGGGGAGGACGAGGGAGTGGGGGATGGTGGGGAGGACGGGGGAGTGGGGGATGGTGGGGAGGACGAGGGAGTGGGGGATGGTGGGGAGGACGGGGGAGTGGGGGATGGTGGGGAGGACGAGGGAGTGGGGGATGGTGGGGAGGACGAGGGAGTGGGGACTGGTGGGGAGGACGAGGGAGTGGGGGATGGTGGGGAGGACGAGGGAGAGGGGAATGGTGGGGAGGACGAGGGAGTGGGGAATGGTGGGGAGGACGAGGGAGTGGGGAATGGTGGGGAGGACGAGGGAGTGGGGGATGGTGGGGAGGACGAGGGAGAGGGGAATGGTGGGGAGGACGAGGGAGTGGGGAATGGTGGGGAGGACGAGGGAGTGGGGGATGGTGGGGAGGACGAGGGAGAGGGGAATGGTGGGGAGGACGAGGGAGTGGGGGATGGTGGGGAGGACGAGGGAGAGGGGGATGGTGGGGAGGACGAGGGAGAGGGGAATGGTGGGGAGGACGATGGGACAGGGGAAGGTTGCTTAGCCACAGCACCGCGTGACCGGGTACATCTAGTACACAATATTACTGTAAATAATATACAATTATATAATATACAAGAATGCTTATTTTCTGCAGGAAATAAAATATTATTATTATTTGGAGGTGCTGTATACAGCTTCGCCCCCCCTCGACACACTGACCTCAGTTTAGAGAAGCACAAGGCTCTCTCCCTACTCTCCACCTCTCCCTGAATATTATCACTGTTAACTACTGCTATGTGCAGTTATGGCACTGTCCAGTCACCAGCCCCTGGGGAATGGCAGCCGCTTGGACGAGCCTAGCCTGGGGGATGGCAGCCGCTTGAACGAGCCTAGCCTGGGGGGATAGCAGCAGCTTAGACGAGCCTAGCCTGGGGGATGGCAGGAGCTTGGACGAGCCTAGCCTGGGGGATGGCAGGAGCTTGGACGAGCCTAGCCTGAGGGATGGCAGCAGCTTGAACGAGCCTAGCCTGGGGGATGGCAGCCGCTTGAACGATCCTAGCCTGAGGATTTGTCACATAAACAGCCAAACTACTACGACCCAGAGACGCAACAAGGCAACCCCTATCCCCTCACGCAACGTAAGAAATACGATGCATTACCCCATCGACCACTCCATTAAAAATACGACGTATTATTAAAAACAAAAACCGCCGTATTTACGACGCTTTCAATCCACTGGCTTCAATAGGGTTAGGTGGGTTGCTTGGGTGCTAATGTTTCTGGCCACACAAAACAGTTGCATTCCTTACGTTTCTGGTTGGTGTAAACTGATGGTTGTACCTTTTACAGACCTGGACAGTATACAGGGAGGCCTGGACAGTATACAGAGAGCCCTGGACAGTATACAGAGAGCCCTGGACAGTATACAGAGAGGCCTGGACAGTATACAGAGAGGCCTGGACAGTATACAGGGAGGCCTGGACAGTATACAGAGAGGCCTGGACAGTATACAGAGAGCCCTGGACAGTATACAGGGAGGCTTGGACAGTATACAGAGAGCCCTGGACAGTATACAGAGAGCCCTGGACAGCATACAGAGAGGCCTGGACAGTATACAGAGAGCCCTGGACAGTATACAGGGAGGCCTGGACAGTATACAGAGAGCCCTGGACAGTATACAGAGAGCCCTGGACAGTATACAGAGAGGCCTGGACAGTATACAGAGAGGCCTGGACAGTATACAGGGAGGCCTGGACAGTATACAGAGAGCCCTGGACAGTATACAGAGAGCCCTGGACAGTATACAGAGAGGCCTGGACAGTATACAGAGAGGCCTGGACAGTATACAGGGAGGCCTGGACAGTATACAGAGAGGCCTGGACAGTATACAGAGAGCCCTGGACAGTATACAGGGAGGCTTGGACAGTATACAGAGAGCCCTGGACAGTATACAGAGAGCCCTGGACAGCATACAGAGAGGCCTGGACAGTATACAGAGAGCCCTGGACAGTATACAGGGAGGCCTGGACAGTATACAGAGAGCCCTGGACAGTATACAGAGAGCCCTGGACAGTATACAGAGAGGCCTGGACAGTATACAGAGAGGCCTGGACAGTATACAGGGAGGCCTGGACAGTATACAGAGAGGCCTGGACAGTATACAGAGAGCCCTGGACAGTATACAGGGAGGCTTGGACAGTATACAGAGAGCCCTGGACAGTATACAGAGAGCCCTGGACAGCATACAGAGAGGCCTGGACAGTATACAGAGAGCCCTGGACAGTATACAGGGAGGCCTGGACAGTATACAGAGAGCCCTGGACAGTATACAGAGAGCCCTGGACAGTATACAGAGAGGCCTGGACAGTATACAGAGAGCCCTGGACAGTATACAGGGAGGCCTGGACAGTATACAGAGAGGCCTGGACAGTATACAGAGAGCCCTGGACAGTATACAGAGAGGCCTGGACAGTATACAGAGAGGCCTGGACAGTATACAGAGAGGCCTGGACAATATACAGACAGCCCTGGACAGTATACAGGGAGGCCTGGACAGTATACAGGGAGGCCTGGACAGTATACAGGGAGGCCTGGACAGTATACAGAGGCCTGGACAGTATACAGAGACCTGGACAGTATTCACAAACCTCTACTCTAATGAGCCTTTAAACCACACAAGATAAACGGTGAGGAATGATACCACTCACGCCACACACACACACACGCACGCAACATCGTCCACACACACACACACACACACACACACACACACACACACACACACACACGCGCGAAAAACACCTTCAACACCCGCCATTGTTGGACAAAACACACTCCCTTTATGGAGACAAAATCCGCTTTTAACCTCAAAATTCCCTTTGTCCAACGCTTGGCTCCCTCTTGGTCCACCCCCCCCCCCCCATCACACACACACACACACACCAAACGGGACCAAAGAGCCAGAGCTCAACCCCCGCAAACACAACTAGGTGAGTACACACACACACACACACACACACACACACACACACACACACACACACACACACACCTCTAACTGGCTTCTAACATTTTGTCGTTAATGATGTAAAAACAAGTCCTTGTGTCTTAGTAATAGCAGCGGCAATGATATCTTTTTATATATATTTTCTACCACAGACGTTGCCAGGCATTTACAATGCTAACCAGCATCTACACATTTTCTCCTGTCCTCCATGGACAGGGTGAGAGATCTGTTAAACATATAGTTCAGGGATTTATTGAACAATCAACCATAGGTAATTCTAGTGCTTTTAAAATATTAATCTCACCTACATGCATACTCTCTCTCTCTCTCTCTCTCTCTTTCCCTGTGCTATTCCCGTCTACTCCAGAAATTTATTCTCCATGCAAGCTTCCTATTTGTGTACACACGCATCCGTTCCAAATCCAGCCTGCATGCCGGGGTGAAACCGAGGTTATATAAGCCCCAGCAGCGCTCTACTCTAGCTTCACTCACACCTCGACCGCCGTGGGAAGCGGTCGCTCGCTCGCGCTCCTCTCTCTCTCTCTCTCTCTCTTTCCCCTCTCATGAAAAGTGGTATTTTATCGGCTTTTTTTATGACCGCAGTGCGGTTTTACACCCACAGGGGGAGATCTATAAAAATTGTTCGGTTTCCAGCTCTTCAGAACATAGTAGGCAGCCTTCAGTCTCGGGAGACTATGGAGTTGCGCCCTAGTTGTCAATCCTGGTGCAGCGTCTGGTGTGACTGATGAGGCCAATCCGAGAGTGGCAGTCCATCCCACACCGAGCACAAACGACGTCCGATTCTGGTCTGTCTTCCTGGTTACCGGCTTTCCTTCTCTGTCTCTTTGCCTCCGATTCCTTGGCAAGTGACTCCTCGAACTTGGAGAGACCTCGTTGAACAGACTGCCTCAGAACATAGAGTGTAGTGAAATACTCAGATGGATATGGTTCAGTTTCTCTCGCTCTCTCTCTCTCTCGTTTGAGTTAGGAAAACACTATTTGTCAAATATTGATACTGTTCTTAAAAGATTTCCCCATTTTGCACCCGCAAGATAACGTAAGCTTTTAAGGGATGATAGATGTTAATCTTCTTGCTTGAGGAGCTGTTCACTTGAGACAGTTAAGCAAGTCCCAGCTGTGTCTGGGTACAAGTGACAGGATGAACAACCCAGCGGGTTTTCTTCCTATTGGGGAGTGTTGTACATGCTGCTATGGCGGTGTGTCCACTCACAAGATGAGTGGCGCTGCCCAATAAACTCGCCCCTAGGGGCAAAATTTAAAAAAAAATTCTCTCGCGCTCGCTCTCGCTCTCTCTCCCTTCCTTTCTCACTAACACGCACGGGGGTAAATTCTCTGAACTTTACAATGATTACAGGCCATAAACATCGGAAGATGAGGAAGGAGGAAAGCAAATAAACGATGGAAAAAATAAAAGAGCAGAGAACAGGGAACTAATGTTTCAACATAAAATTCTTTTCATATCTTTCCATATTATATTATATACGTATATATTGTATATATTATAATCTCAATTTTGCAGCATTATTTTCCCCTGGCGCGTGTCGCTAGACTTTAAGAAATGTTTCGCTGAAGTTCTTCTCAACATCTTCAGAGGCAGAGGGAAAAAATTAATACAAATGAGCTGGTTGAGGTGTTACCAAGGTGGGGGGGGGGGATAGGCAATCTTGTCGGCTGGGATAGTACTTGAGGATAGTGAGATGGATAGTGTTTGATATATAGTACTTAGGCTATGCTTAATCTCCTGTTATCGTGTATGTGTTGATTAGTGTTGTGTTATTGGACGAGATATCTTGTAGGCAGACATTATATGATCTTTGATTTAGCTTTGTTGATTGTACACTGTCCGGCGGCCTGAGAAATAGATGTTATAGTCTTGCCTATATATTGAGATCATTGGGGCTGACAGTCCTCTTTACGGGCTCACCATAGCCCGTGCTACATGGACACTTCGTTCCGAGTAGCTAAATCTGAAACAATAACAACCTGACAGTACTCAAGAGGACACAGAACTCAAGTGTGTCTTTCAAGACACTTGCGTCGGGTGAGAGTTATTCCTGAGTAGGTTGGTAGTCATCTTAATCTTGTATATGGTGAGCCATGTCTTCTCTTCACCAAAGACAGGGGTCATGTCTAGAGACGTCCTGCTTACGAGCTTCTCTCTCTACTAAGTCCTCCGACCACCTGCTGCCACCTGGAGGTGTGTGTGGGAGAGGACGAACCATTCATCACCTTGAATGCTATTAATTAACCTGGCGACGCTTACAGGTAGCTGCCACGCCACCAGACAGGTATGATACACGGTGTTCTAGTTACGTTGTTTGCATGTGGTTATCTTGAGATGATTTCGGGGCTATAGTGTCCCCGCGGCCCGGTCCTCGACCAGGCCTCCACCCCCAGGAAGCAGCCCGTGACAGCTGACTAACACCCAGGTACCTATTTTACTGCTAGGTAACAGGGGCATAGGGTGAAAGAAACACTGCCCATTGCTTCTCGCCTGCGCCTGGGATCGAACCCAGGACCACAGGATCACAAGTCCAGCGTGCTGTCCGCTCGGCCGACCGACTCCCTATATATAATATGTGGTGATAATATGTTGCAAACGGCCCACAGCCATCAGTGCATTATTGCAAAGACGATCATCTTAACACGCCTGAGACATTCCTAGCATGCTGATGCTGCTCCTCACGATCTAGCCACATTCTACCCGCCAAACACACACCGAAACTACGACGTTGGTACAACGTTCGAACAAGTTTTAACACTTCCTAACCAGTTATAACAACCAATATAGCAAGTTGTAACAACGTTCTAATACGTCATAAACACGTTAAGCCAAGATGTAGCAACTTTATTATAAGTTGTAATAAGCGGAAAATAGAGACAGTTTCGGTTTGTGTTTCTAGGGTAGCGTGTTGCAGACCCACCTCACTGTTGCTTCCTGTATGCTGCAACTTGTATTATAGATCAGGGGAGCTACAGCGTGTAGTTGCATTATACATCATGGTAGTCAACACTGCATTCTTCCTATCTTGTAGACCTTGGGAGCCGGTCAGCTGAGCGGACAGCACACTGGACTTGTGATCCTGTGGCCCTGGGTTCGATCCCAGGCGCCGGCGAGAAACAATGGGCAGAGTTTCTTTCACCCTATGCCCCTGTTACCTAGCAGTAAAATAGGTACTTGGGTGTTAGTCAGCTGTCACGGGCTGCTTCCTGGGGGTGGAGGCCTGGTCGAGGACCGGGCCGCGGGGACACTATAAAGCCCCGAAATCATCTCAAGATAACCTCAAGATATCTTAGCATCCCTCTCAGTATCACTACAGCTGTTCTCTGCTTGCTTAACTGCTTCGTGAATCTAGCCCCAGGTTCGTAAGTGCTTGCGTAACTGCTTCGTGAATCTGGCCCCAGATCCTGGGAACGGACTCCCATAACTGATACACTGTATCCACATGTCCCCCAACGTTGCCACCAACTGCACAATGCAATTTAGACTTGCAATTGTGTTGCAATACGTCGCAACACCATTGCCTGTATCTCGTACCGTTGGACTGCACGAGATACATGTATTAAATGTATCTTGTTGACAGTTGTTGTATAAGATTCAGCTACCTGGAACAAATAATTCAAAGTAGCACGGGCTATGGTGATCCCGTGGTATTTGCTGGCAGTTTGTGAGCTCAGTAACTGTATCTATAAGAGGAAGTGTTTGTCTAAGAGGCTGGAGGCTTGGACCTCTTCACCCAACTTTCACACATGAAGCATGTGTGGTGTGGGAATGTCATAGGTGGCCAGTAGCTGGTCCAGGTTCCAGCCACTGGCCTATGTGCTCCAGTGCAGGCCTATGTCTGCTCCAGTGCAGGCCTATGTCTGCTCCAGTGCAGGCCTATGTCTGCTCCAGTGCAGGCCTATGTCTGCTCCAGTGCAGGCCTATGTCTGCTCCAGTGCAGGCCTATGTCTGCTCCAGTGTCATACTAAGAAATGTCGACCCCTGCGCATTTCATGAGGTCTGAAATAATGGTCGTGTTATCCGTAGACTTATGGACAGTTTTTTTATCATTTTTCTGGAAAAAGGTTGGGGGGGGGGGTCACGTGAAGAGGGAGAGGAATGGATGGGGGAGGAGAGAACAAGGAAGGAAGAGGGGAAATATCGAGGAAAAGAGAGGGCACAGGGAGAAATATGAGAGAAAAGGGGAGACAGAGAGAATGAGGAGAGAGAACCCCTAATACATCACACATACACTATAGTGTACTACATCTCTGGTGCTCTGGGATACTAACCAGCCCGTCCTCCTAAAGTCCCCCCCCCTCCCCCCCAACGTCAAGAAAACGGTCGATTTAAAGTGCCCTTATCCTAACCAACCAGAGGACCCACAACGGAAAACGGAACAGTGCGTCAATTTCGTGACCTGCGAAATTTTCTAGCACGTCAATTTAGCCCGTATGTAACGCCTACGCGCGAAAAGCGACGCTTTTTGTAGCAGGACAGGTTGTAGTAGTGGTGGTAGCAATGGTAATAGTGGTGATAGCAATGGTAATAGTGGTGATAGCAATGGTAATAGTGGTGATAGCAATGGTAATAGTGGTACTAGTACCAGCAGTAATAGTGGTTACAACACCAATGGTAGCAACAATGCTATAGTAGATATAGATATAGAATTAGTAGATATAGATATAGAATTAGTAGATATAGATATAGTAGCTCTATGTAGATATGCTCTCAATGCTCTAGTAGATATAGATATAGAATTAGACGTATTGCAACACCTAGTCTCCCAAACCCTCCATACCACCCCCCGCCCCCCCCCCCCCCCCCCCACCACAGAAGCCAAGTTGCAGTACTCACCTAATAATGCCTGGAAGAGTCTCGACTTGAAGATACGGATGACTCTCTCGATGGCCGCCCGGAGCTGTTTGTCCTGTGGCCTGTTGAGTTTACTGTGGTAGTCCTCCAGTAACTCCAGCGCCCGGTGAGCCTCTGCAACAAGAGATCCAAGTCTGTAACATGAGATCCAAGTCTGTAACATGAGATCCAAGTCTGTAACATGAGATCCAAGTCTGTAACATGAGATCCAAGTCTGTAACATGAGATCCAAGTCTGTAACATGAGATCCAAGTCTGTAAGATGAGATCCAAGTCTGTAAGATGAGATCCAAGTCTGTAAGATGAGATCAAAGTCTGTAAGATGAGATCCAAGTCTGTAAGATGAGATCCAAGTCTGTAACATGAGATCCAAGTCTGTAACATGAGATCCAAGTCTGTAAGATGAGATCCAAGTCTGTAACATGAGATCCAAGTCTGTAACATGAGATCCAAGTCTGTAACATGAGATCCAAGTCTGTAACATGAGATCCAAGTCTGTAACATGAGATCCAAGTCTGTAAGATGAGATCCAAGTCTGTAACATGAGATCCAAGTCTGTAACATGAGATCCAAGTCTCTAACATGAGATCCAAGTCTGTAAGATGAGATCCAAGTCTGTAACATGAGATCCAAGTCTGTAACATGAGATCCAAGTCTGTAAGATGAGATCCAAGTCTGTAAGATGAGATCCAAGTCTGTAAGATGAGATCCAAGTCTGTAAGATGAGATCAAAGTCTGTAAGATGAGATCCAAGTCTGTAAGATGAGATCCAAGTCTGTAACATGAGATCCAAGTCTGTAAGATGAGATCCAAGTCTGTAAGATGAGATCCAAGTCTGTAAGATGAGATCCAAGTCTGTAACATGAGATCCAAGTCTGTAACATGAGATCCAAGTCTGTAACATGAGATCCAAGTCTGTAACATGAGATCCAAGTCTGTAACATGAGATCCAAGTCTGTAAGATGAGATCCAAGTCTGTAACATGAGATCCAAGTCTGTAAGATGAGATCCAAGTCTGTAAGATGAGATCCAAGTCTGTAAGATGAGATCCAAGTCTGTAAGATGAGATCCAAGTCTGTAACATGAGATCCAAGTCTGTAAGATGAGATCCAAGTCTGTAACATGAGATCCAAGTCTGTAAGATGAGATCCAAGTCTGTAACATGAGATCCAAGTCTGTAAGATGAGATCCAAGTCTGTAACATGAGATCCAAGTCTGTAACATGAGATCCAAGTCTGTAACATGATATCGAAGTCTGTAAGATGAGATCCAAGTCTGTAAGATGAGATCCAAGTCTGTAAGATGAGATCCAAGTCTGTAACATGATATCGAAGTCTGTAAGATGAGATCCAAGTCTATAACATGAGATCCAAGTCTGTAACATGAGATCCAAGTCTGTAACATGAGATCCAAGTCTGTAAGATGAGATCCAAGTCTGTAAGATGAGATCCAAGTCTGTAAGATGAGATCCAAGTCTGTAAGATGAGATCCAAGTCTGTAACATGAGATCCAAGTCTGTAAGATGAGATCCAAGTCTGTAAGATGAGATCCAAGTCTGTAACATGAGATCCAAGTCTGAAAGATGAGATCCAAGTCTGTAAGATGAGATCCAAGTCAGTAAGATGAGATCCAAGTCTGTAACATGAGATCCAAGTCTGTAAGATGAGATCCAAGTCTGTAAGATGAGATCCAAGTCTGTAAGATGAGATCCAAGTCTGTAAGATGAGATCAAAGTCTGTAAGATGAGATCCAAGTCTGTAAGATGAGATCCAAGTCTGTAAGATGAGATCCAATTCTGTAACATGATATCGAAGTCTATAGGACGAGATCCAAGTCTATAACATGAGATCGAAGTCTGTAAGATGAGATCGAAGTCTGTAAGATGAGATCGAAGTCTGTAAGATGAGATCCAAGTCTGTAACATGAGATCCAAGTCTGTAACATGAGATCCAAGTCTGTAAGATGAGATCCAAGTCTGTAAGATGAGATCCAATTCTGTAACATGATATCGAAGTCTATAGGACGAGATCCAAGTCTATAACATGAGATCGAAGTTTTTAACAAGAGATCCAAGTCTGTAAGATGAGATCGAAGTCTGTAAGATGAGATCCAAGTCTATAACATGAGATCGAAGTCTATAACATGAGATCGAAGTCTGTAAGATGAGATCGAAGTCTGTAAGATGAGATCCAAGTCTGTAAGATGAGATCCAAGTCTGTAAGATGAGATCCAAGTCTGTAAGATGAGATCCAAGTCTGTAAGATGAGATCGAAGTCTGTAAGATGAGATTGAAGTCTGTAAGATGAGATCGAAGTCTGTAAGATGAGATCGAAGTCTGTAAGATGAGATCGAAGTCTGTAAGATGAGATCGAAGTCTGTAAGATGAGATTGAAGTCTGTAAGATGAGATTGAAGTCTGTAAGATGAGATCGAAGTCTGTAAGATGAGATCGAAGTCTGTAAGATGAGATTGAAGTCTGTAAGATGAGATTGAAGTCTGTAAGATGAGATCGAAGTCTATAGGATGAGATCGAAGTCTATAGGATGAGATCGAAGTCTGTAAGATGAGATCGAAGTCTGTAAGATGAGATTGAAGTCTGTAAGATGAGATCGAAGTCTGTAAGATGAGATCGAAGTCTGTAAGATGAGATTGAAGTCTGTAAGATGAGATCGAAGTCTGTAAGATGAGATCGAAGTCTGTAACAAGACATCGAAGTCTGTAACAAGACATCGAAGTCTCTAACAAGACATCGAAGTCTCTAACAAGACATCGAAGTCTCTAACAAGACATCGAAGTCTGTAACAAGACATCGAAGTCTGTAACAAGACATCGAAGTCTGTAACAAGACATCGAAGTCTGTAACAAGACATCGAAGTCTCTAACAAGACATCGAAGTCTCTAACAAGACATCGAAGTCTCTAACAAGACATCGAAGTCTCTAACAAGAGACACAGTCGCGATATCGTTCTCTACTCATGGCTACTGTTATAGACATTTATAGGCTATATAAACAGCCGTTTATATAGCCTATAAACACTTCAATAAATCCAAACTACACCACCACAAACTGAATATAACAGCAGAAAATCAACACCAGAATACAATTGTTTTCTGAGATTACATTTGAGCTTGTACATTACATTTATCTATAACCTATAAGAGAAAATGTTGGCGGCCGTTCGAGGTTGGTGGCCAGATGCTTAGAGCTAGTCTCACCAAACTTTGCAGGGTGACTGGTGATTGGTCGGGGGTTTCGAACGGCAAGCAGTATGAGGTTTCGATCGTCGAGACTTCAGTTCTTCATCGGGGAAATGCTTGTTCATATGTTATAATCCTTGCTTGCCTGCTTGCAAGGTTATATTCTGCTTGCGTGCCTGCTTTTTAGGCAATATTCTGCTTGCGTGCCTGCTTTTAAGGCAATATTCTGCTTGCGTGCCTGCTTTTAAAGCGATATTCTGCTTGCTTGTCTGCTTTTAAGGCGATATTCTGCTTGCTTGTCTGCTTTTAAGGCGATATTCTGCTTGCTTGTCTGCTTTTAAGGCGATATTCTGCTTGCTTGTCTGCTTTTAAGGCGATATTCTGCTTGCTTGTCTGCTTTTAAGGCGATATTCTACTTGCTTGCCTGCTTTTAAGGCGATATTCTGCTTGCTTGTCTGCTTTTAAGGCGATATTCTGCTTGCTTGTCTGCTTTTAAGGCGATATTCTGCTTGCTTGTCTGCTTTTAAGGCGATATTCTGCTTGCTTGCCTGCTTTTAAGGCGATATTCTGCTTGCTTGTCTGCTTTTAAGGCGATATTCTGCTTGCTTGTCTGCTTTTAAGGCGATATTCTACTTGCATGCCTGCTTTCTTGCTTGTGTGCTTTCTTCCTGGTTCGGTTGTTTGCAAGGCGAGTGCGGATTGTGTTCCAAGTGTAGCTTTGTTGCAACCTTCTTGTCTGCCACAAACTCCACCCGGCCTTCCAATATCGTCTAATTCTCCTCTAAGCTGTGTCACACAACTTTCTTTTTTCTGTTTTCTCTCTCTCTCTCTCCCTCTCCCTCTCAACCACTTGGGCTGGACGGTAGAGCGACGGTCTTGCTTCGTGCAGGTCGACGTTCAATCCCCGACCGTCCAAGTGGTTTGGCACCATTCCTTCTCCCTCCGTCCCATCCCAAATCCTTATCCTTACCCCTTCCCAGTGCTATATAGTCGTAATGGCTTGGTGCTTTCTCCCTGATAATTCTCTCTCTCTCTCTCTCTCCCTCTCCCTCCCAATCACTCTCCCTCCCTCCCTAACTCTCTCTTAATAGTGCTAGCAACAAATGCTGTTAATACTACGTTTGGAGTTAAGAACTTGTACATAGTTGCTTAAGTTGTGTCTAAGAATATACAGCCATGTAAGGGGCAAAGATTAAGCAATGTCCTGTTCCTTAATATTGTAAAACCCCCAAAATTGTTGAATATCTAGTTTTATCTAGATTATATCCACCCTGCAATTTGCAAAATTTTATCTAGATTGTCTGTCTACCTGTATCTATTAGTTGTATAAAAGGGAAGTCACTCTCTGCCCAAGTTTGAAGACCAGGTGCCAGATTCACGAAGCAGTTACGCAAGTACTTACGAACGTGTACATCTTTCCTCAATCTTTGACGGCTTTGGTTACATTTATTAAACAGTTTACAAGCATGAAAACTTGCCAATCAACTGTTGTTATTGTTATAAACAGCCTCCTGGTGCTTCGGAGCTCATTAACTGTTTAATAATTGTAAACAAAGCCGCCAAAGATTCAGAAAAGATGTACAGGTTCGTAAGTGCTTGCGTAACTGCTTCGTGAATCTGGCCCCAGGTTCGTAAGTGCTTGCGTAACTGCTTCGTAAATCTGGCCCCAGGTTCGTAAGTGCTTGTGTAACTGCCTCGTGAATCTGGCCCCTGATACTCAACCGCTACCCTCATTAAAGTTTGCAGGGTGACTAGAGGGATGCAGGGAAGCTGTCATAGGTAGGTAAGGGTCGATCCCATTGCCCCTTCTTTAAGAAAAATCTGCATCCATAGCATCCCACAAACAAGGTGGGTGACTGAGTCCACAGTTTCATAATTTCAAGCAGCTTAGGAATGTACATATTTAGAGCAACCTTGGAACATATATATACTAGAGCAACCTTGGAACATATAAATGCTAGAGCAATCAAGTTTCAGCTCCTGGGCCACGCCTTTCCAACTAACGGTAAGCGCGCTCGTACCTTAGTTCCTGTGGATCCGCATGCGTCCATGCGTAGCTGACCGGTAGTACGCATGCGTTAAAAGGCCGATAACCCTACCAGAGAATCACCGCATCCCCCATTGGCTGACGTCACAGACTTCCCTTACCCCCCTGACATCACGCCCTAACCCCCCGCCCCCCCCCCCACACACACACACACCACACACACACACACACACTACCACACACACACACTACCACCACACACACATACACACACACACACACACTACCACCACACACACATAACACACACACACACACACACACTACCACCACTCACTACCTCTCCCAAGAATGAATGAATGACCCTCAGGAGACAGCTGGCGTATAATGAAGATCCTCACTATCATCTTATCATAATGAAGATCCTCACTATCATCTTATCTCAGGTTTACATAACCCTTCGCCTTGACATACATGGAAGCCGTCATGAATTGAATACCAAAGGAGGAGGAGAGTTCCGTAAATACATTCAGATACAACCGATGTATTTCTGAACGAGCGTAACAACATCTCTACGGCGCTTGGGTGAACGAAACAATTGTGCAACGGACGAATTTGAGTAGAATTTCCAGCTGCTCACAATCATATCGTCAAAGATTGGAGAGTGAGTCAGCTGATTCCGAAGTTCAGTCAGTCGATGAAAAGGTTCAGTTGATGAAAAGGTTCAGTCGATGAAAAGGTTCAGTCATATGATGAAAAGCTTCAGTCAATTGATGAAAAGGTTCAGTCAGTTGATGAAAAGGTTCAGTCAGTTGATGAAAAGGTTCAGTTAGTTGATGAAAAGGTTTAGTCAGTTGATGAAAAGGTTCAGTCAGTTGATGAAAAGGTTCAGTCAATCGATGAAAAGGTTCAGTTAGTCGATGAAAAGGTTCAGTCAGTCGATGAAAAGGTTCAGTCATATGATGAAAAGATTCAGTCAGTTGATGAAAAGCTTCAGTCAGTCGATGAAAAGATTCAGTCAGTCGATGAAAAGATTCAGTCAGTCGATGAAAAGATTCAGCCCTACTCTCAAGTTCCAGGAAGCTGATTCAGCAGTACCTATTTACTGCTAGGTAACAGGGGCATCAGGCTGCAAAAAACTCTATACCCATTTGTCTCTGCCGCCGCCAGGAATCGAACCCGGACCACGGGATTACGAGTCCCGCGCGCTGAGGAAGATACCTGGTCATATTTCCCCTTCTTAAAGTTACAAGTGTCATCACTACACAAGTTCAGTTTCTGACTTTAAGAGCCATGACCTCTGACCTTTGAGAAGAGCCAAGACGGAGGGGGGGAATATTCCCCTCTGGGGGAAATTCCCCTGTGGGAAAGAATCCTCCTCCGGAACCACCTTCAACACTACACCCAAATAACAGTTATCAAAAGAGCAAAATTAGAATTAGAATGGGACATGGTACATCAGGGGTTTTCGTGCTTAGCCCACAGCAGAGCGAGAGCTGGGCGACCATTTGAACTCAATTAGTGTCTGAGTGTTACAGGTTTGTTATGAAATGTCTTAATTCAATGCTCAAACGACACGTCTTTTCTGAAGCTCAGTTCTATGCTGATGTCTGTACTTTAACCTTTACATATGGAAAGCGAGAAGTACCAATTGCTACAAGGGTCATTAATCACCACTACCAGCAATATCTACCTGAAGTAGGTGATAGCAGGTCACATTTGCAGCTAAGACAACCATAAGCGACGGTAAGATATCATGATATCACCACAAATGGCTTTCTCAAGAACATCACTTAATTAATATACCCTCATATATCATATACCAATCATATACCCTCATTGTGACTCGTATCTGGAACTTTGTTTGCCCAACGTGTTAATACACGAAAAACCCAGTCGAGTGACAATGTTAAGGCTCTCCCACTAACCTGTCCCCAAAATAACGTCGCTTTTCGCATCGTAGGTGTTACAATACGGCCAGAAATTGTTGTAATATGGGATTGTGGGATTGGGTGGTTATAGATGGACAAGTATATGAGTGGGATTGGGTGGTTATAGAATAGGAGCTGCCTCGTATGGGCCAATAGGCCTTCTGCAGTTACCTTTGTTCTTATGTAATAGAAAATGGAAGCGGGTGGCGAAAGTGACATGCTGTCCCGTTTTCTGTTTTGGGTCCTCTGGTAGGTTAGGATAAGGGCATTTTAGTACGACTGTTTCTTCAGATAAGATAACAGTACTATCGCTACTGACGGGACATGTTCCCTACGTGTAAGTTACTTGGTATTAAATTACTTCATATAGATGCTAATAAATCCCACCAAATGAGTTTCCAGGGACTCGGGGAGTCATGATAGCTGATATATGATAACATCTCTTGTCTGACAGTTTCGTAACCGATATCAGTGCTTCTCCTAATGAACCTTAGTCTTACCATAAGAACAAGGTAACTGCAGAAGGCCTATTGGCCCATACGAGGCAGCTCCTATCTATAACCACCCAATCCCACTCATATACATGTCCAACCCACGCTTGAAACAATCGAGGGACCCCACCTCCACCACGTTACGCGGTAATTGGTTCCACAAATCAACAACCCTGTTACCGAACCAGTATTTACCCAAGTCTTTCCTAAATCTAAACTTATCCAATTTATACCCATTGTTTCGTGTTCTGTCTTGTGTTGATACTTTTAATACCCTATTATTACCCAGGGTGAACCCATTCACCCTGGGTTCTAGGAGACTCGAACTGGGACCCCACGTGTGGGAGATCGAAGCTCTATCGATTGTGCTATTGAGTGATCTTAATAAGGAAAGTTATTTATAACTCTTAGTCTTAGTTTAAAAGGAGGAGGGGGGGGGGGAGGGTAAGACAAAGCCAGACGCCTTGTCAATATCTTGGTTTCCTCTTGAAGGTGTGTTATCGAGGGCCATCTATCCGCTATCATATTCTCTCCTCCCTCTATCCTTCTCTCCCCTTTCTCCATTTCTCTCTTTTCTCTCTCTTCAGTCTCTCCGTCTCTCTATCTCTTCCCTCTCACTCTCTTTCCTCTCTCTCTTTCCTCTCTCTCTTTATCCATTTCTCCTTTCCCTTTCTCTCTCCTCTCTCTCTATCTCTTTCTTCTTTCCCTTTCTCTCTTCTCTCTCTTCCCTCTCACCCTTTCTTCTCTCTCTCTCTCTCTTTCTTCTCTCTCTCTCTCTCCCCACTTCTCATAGACCCTCAAACTATGCTTTATGCATACACTCAACCCTTCATAAGACCTGGTTTACGACCAGGCTTCCGAACCCACTTCCTTACCGTCTAAGATGTCTTACTCAGATTCTTACGAGGTCTCTCATCACCGTGCCTGATGGCTGAGTCAACAGCGCTTCGCATTCGTAGTCCTGAGGTTCCGAGTTCGATCCCCGGTGGAGGCGGAAACAAAATAGGCAGAGTTTCTTTCACCCCTGATGCCCCCCTGTTCACCTAGCAGTAAATAGGTACCTGGGAGTTAGACAGCTGCTACGGGCTGCTGCTTCCTGGGGATGTGTAACAAAAAAGGAGGCCTGGTCGAGGGACGCGGGGACGCTAAGCCCCGAAATCGCCTCAAGATAACAATCCAAACATCAACTATAGTCTACTGTCATCCCTAAATTTTGCTACCTCGTCAATTTA